>NC_067472.1:35624660-35924660 GCF_947179515.1 Apodemus sylvaticus
TTTTCTTAATAGATGTGGAAGTGGGGCTGGAGAGATGGCTACTTTTCCAGGGGAATCTGGGTTCTACTCCAAGCATTCATATAGAGGCTCACAGCTCTCTCTCTGCAGAGAACTCCAGTCGCAGAGGATCCGAGGCCCGCTTTGGCCTCCACAGGCCCTGCACACACGCATGTCTGCAGGCACAACAGTCATACTCATCAAACAAACAAACACATTAAACAACCCAAAAAGATGGGACTTGACTACAAATGAACAGGAGAGGGCCAGGATAAATCAACCAATCAATTTCTTTCTTTCTCTTCCCCACTCCCTCAGTCTCACTCTCTCTCACACACAAACACACACAAAATACCGTACCAAAATATTAAATTCTGTGGCCAAGATTTCAGGAGGGGAAAAAAAAAAAAACTGAAGAAAAAAAAAGCCCAACCATCCAATGACCAAATTATACTATTGAGTATAATTTGCAGGATACTTTACACGCCAGTGAAATGATACACAATTAGAGATAAAAAAATTAAAAAAAAATAACCATACCTTTGCAAGAATGTGCTTGTCTTTTATAATGTACTCATAAGTAGTCAGGAGGACATTGAATTTGCCACTCCGTAGCTGGGGAACGAGGGAGCGTCGCATGGCAGGGGTGCCCTGAATGGAGAGAAAAATGCATTGATTACCCACTGGAAGCACATAGGTGCTATTTCTCGCTGCTCAGGGCTTAATGGAACCTAGACAGGTGATGTGCACATAAATGTATTATCATATACTGATCTATTATCTCCGAAGAAAGTGGAAGCTAAACCACACAGATCTTGACCCTTTCCAGATCCTTACAGGAAGGTTTCCCACTTATGACTGAGGAAGGAAAAAGAGAGGGGAGGAAATTGCAGTGAACTTGCAGTAGTAGGGAACCTGCTGCTTGGCTGAAAGGCTCTCTTTCTGTGGGAGCGTGCAGCAGGCAGCCCCAGCGCCCTGGTAATTGCCTGCAAAGGCAGGAGGAGCATTCTGCACAGTAGCAGCCCACAGCGAGCCAGTCGGCAGCACACACAAAGTGTGATATTTGTCATTTGTATTACTCTCATCAGAAACCTCGCAATATGATAATTAACAATTTTCTTCTGCATTTCACTATCTGAAAGTAATTATGGTTTATTACAGTAATCTTCTTGGGATGATTAACTCTCACTGTTTAGTACATGATGTACATGACAAAACTTCACAACCAGATACAGTTCGCAGATATGCATATGGAAGGAAGAAAACACAGCTCTTTTTTTTTTTTTTTTGCTTTTCCAGGTTTTTATATAAATACAATGCTTCAAACCTTGTAAGAAATTTTCACCACAGAAGGAGCCCATTTGTCAAATTCATATGTCCAGTTAGACAAAGTCCTATAAAACAACAAAAAAACCACAGTGAAAACCCACACACATACACACACACACACACATATATATATATAAAATCAGTTACTAGAAACCTGTTACTTATTTCTAGCCCTTGCCTTAAAAGAGGCTAGAGAATAAAATATCCCAGACACACATTTATTTTAAAAACATGGCGGTGAGAGGTAGTTAGAAATAAGCTGCCACAAAGCACGGCAATTTTACACTTCATTGTTAAAAAAAAAAAAAAAATCTCATAAGAAACAATTCAAAAGTATAGAAATACACAGAGCAAAACACCAGAATCCTCCTATGGTTCTGAAACCCAATGGCTGGATGGTTTAGGATCTTTACAACTCTGTAAAGCAACTCAAATCATGGATGGGAAATTACAAAAAAAACACCTGAAAACGGTAAATAGACCCATCAAAGGAAGCAGGGAAGAAATACTGAATCTTCTTTTCTTAATCCTCCAAAGTGAAACCATAATAACCAAGTCAGCCTTGCAAATAGAGTTAGAGCACAAAGGGCATGAAAACATCATGGAGGAGGCAGGTAACTCATCCTTGGTCAGAGGAGAAATAACAGGAAGGAAATACAAAACCAAGGCCATGCTCTTCCTGCAGGTGCCTCTGGACTGCGAGAAGATCTCAGTGACCAAAGCACGGCCACAACACGCATGCGCAGAAACACCGGCCCAAGGGAAGGCGGGTGTGAACAGCCACTTCTTTACTTGGAGTGTTGGCTCCGGACCAGGGGGAGCCTTCCAGGGGGTGGGGAACCTGGGCAGCGCTGAAAACAGCAAAGACTGCTCCTTCCAGAGCAGTGGGCCATCGGAACACAGAGTACACACACAAAGTTTACTTAGATGCGGAATTTGTAGCCACAGTTTTGATTTCTATTCTGCTTTGAAAGATATAATAAGGAAGATGTACAAAACTAGAATCTTTTGGAGGTGTGTGTGTGTGTGTGTGTGTATGCGTGCGTAAGTATGAATACAAAGAAAATATTTCTAGGAAATTTTTAAAATGCCCTCACCTTCTGTTTCATAAGCTACTTAAAGAGGAATGAGGAATTGAACTCACACTGAGGCAGTAGTTCTCAACCTTCGGGTTGTGACCCCATTGGGAGTCACATATCAGACATCCTGTCTATCAGATACCTACATCATGATTCATAACAGAGGCAAAATTACAGCTTATGAAGTAGCAATGAAATAATTTTATAGTTGGGGGGGTCACCACAGGAGGAGCTGTACTAAAGGGTCACAGCATTAGGAAGGCTGAGAACCGAACCTCTGCTCTAGAGGGTGGGGGTCATCCTGACTACAATGTTTGCATGTTCGTGGCTGGTAAGAATTGCTACAAACTTTACTAGCTAGTCAAAAGACTACGGTGGGGTTGTTGGGAGTGGAAATTAAAACCACCACTCATTCAGATTCTGTGCTCCTGGTATTCCAACCCCACGCCGCCATTCTGTCTGAAGAGAGAAGCAAGGCTGAGCCGCTGACAGGGCAATCTCCACCACACAATGCTGGCTGTGGAACAAAAGGCTGTACTCACGAGAGGGGGACGATGATGAGGTAGGGCCCATTGAGCCTTTTGTGCTCCATCAGATACGTGATGAGGGCAATGGTCTGGATGGTCTTGCCTAGCCCCATTTCGTCAGCTAAGATTCCGTTCAGATTGTTATTATACAGGGAAACCATCCATTCCAGGCCCTGGAGCTGAAATGAAGAGTAATTGTTTCAATTATCCAAGATCTGCACAGGTAATTAATACTAATACAACTCAAGTGGGCCTGTGACTTCCTTAACTTCTCCGTGCTCTGTGCTGAGTTTCCCACAGTAGCAGAGTGTGGGGGAAGTGCAGACCCAAAAGGAATTTAAAAGGTGAGCCTGTAATCGCCCTGCTGCTTGGCAGGTGCTAAATGATAATCAGATTTAGAAAGGATGGGGGCTAAGGCGGGCTACTGGGATTTGAAGCAGCTTTTCGGCTAATCGGGACTTAGCATTTCACAGTAGATGACATCCTAGAATTATTGTAAATGAAGAAAACCCAAACCAAAATCTATTCCAACCACTCCAAGAACAAAAAGCCAATTCGAGGATTTAAAACAACCCAGAAGGCTGAGCTGGTCCACAGATCATCAGAAGCTGCTTTCTGGATTGTGACCAGCCTGCCCCAGGGTGCCATCCCCCGCAGTGAGGAAGCCTGTGACCAGGGAGCCAGGGACATTCTGCTGGGCTCCAGAAGGACATTTATTTCTTTTCCTGGCAAAGAAAATCCCAGGCAGGCAGCACGCAGAAACCCTGCACTGTGGGCACTTTTGGAAGGCAGCTCCCGGGAAGCTGGCTGCCTGGAAGGTGGACTACATATTTTCAGAGCATGGGAAGTAGACTCCAGTCTCAGTTCTCGATGCCCATTAGGCACAAAAGAAAGGTGAGGTGAATCAGACTAATCGCACTACTATGATGCAAGGCTGGGTCTGAATGACAGCATCCATTATATGTAATATATACCCATGCATATACATTAAGACATGCATAGCATTACAATCAAGTTAACTCCCTAATTCAGTTACATTTAGAACATGTTGTGATCTTGTACTTGAAATATTAAAGAGCTCTTCTTTACAAAGGATCACATGAGGAGCTATTGCAGATGGACACCGGGGTACACAATGCACCCCCTTCAGAAGCCAGGTAAAGGGGAAGCGCTGAACACACACCCTTGTACCCTAAAGTAAACCAGTGTGGTGAATGCAGGTAACTGTGTGCTGGCTACAGTTTTCCTTAGGGAAACACTGTGACCACCTGAAGGCTTTTACAAGCCAAAACGCAGGGTGTGTGTGTGTGTGTGTGACACTTGTACAACACCCCCCACATCTTAAAGGATTTTGTAGAACAGTGACACAAAGAGATGAGGAGAAGAACAGAAACTTGCTGTCAGAGAAAAGGTAAATGGGGAGTCGGGGAGTGGAAGGGAACAGAAGGGCCAAGACGAGGAAGAGAATCAACCAAAACAAAGTATGAGGCCTGGTGATGACCCGAGGCCCAGCCCCACACTTGAGAGCTGGAGGCAGGAGAATCAGGAGTTCACAGGGTTATCCTTGAACACGCAACAAGTGGCGTCCCACCTGGGCTATATGAGAACCTGTCCTTAAAACAAAACAAAAAGCAGTGTGTGTGCAAAAATGCTATACTGGACCCCATGACTCTGTAGGCTCAATGTAAAAACCAAGTTTAGAAAAGACAGAGGAAAAGGGGACACAGACAGACAGACAGACAGACACACTGATCCCAGATAAAAGAAAAGCAGAACCAGAGGAAGGAGGCAGAACCAACACGTGTGGAAGTAGACGTGGGCTTTTCTGCACCGTGGAACTGGGGAAATAGACTTGAACCAAAGCAGGGGTCTCCAGGAGGCAGCTGGAAGGCTGTGCCCAGTGCCACCAAAAGTAAACTTGTCAAGAAGGCACCAAAAGTTGACTGTGACCACCTACGAACTCTTGTGAGAAACAGAACTCACAAAGCAGATAGGGATGCTTGGACTGCGGGTAGGATGAGGGGGCCGTTCTTGCTGAAAGCCCAGGGCAGGGCGCACCTCATACAGAGAGGCAGTGATGGAGCCCACTGAGGAGTGGGGCGGGCACAGGAGCTGGATTTGAAACTGGTAATGAAGAGAGCTTACAAAGGTGCAGGCAGAATGGCAGAAGGAAACCAGTGTGGCATGTAAAGTCCTTTATGAGCGGGGGCTTGCTGCCAAAGCCGGGTTCAATCCCTGGGACACACAGGACAAGAAGAGACAACAAACTGCTGGTGCAGCTTGCCTTCTGAGCTCCTGAGCATGCGTGATGTCTCTGTCTGTCTGTCTGTCTGTCTGTCTCTCTCTCTCACACACACACACACACACACACATACACATGAAAGTAGTAAAAGTTTGTTGTTTATTTTACAAATAAATCAGAAAAACATGGGGTGGTGCACACCTTTAATTCCAATATTAGGGAGGCAGAGGTAGACAGATTTCTCTGATTTCAAGACCAGCCTGATCTACAGAGTGAGTTCCAGGCCACTCAAGGCTACACAGAAAAACCCCTGTCTTTTAAAAAACAACAAACAAACAAACAAACAACAACAACCACTCAGAAATGGAACTCCCATGTCAGATATAGCAGAGAACACATTGAATTGACAAGGTATCAAGTAGGCCAAATGAGAATAAAAATAATCTCTGGCCTCATAAAGAGGGCATGGCCTTACAAGGGCAGTGATCTTCAAAGTATGTCCTAGGAGCTCCAGGGAAACCCTAAGGCTTTCCCAAGACAAGCCACGAGTTTTAGTAATGCTTCCCAGGCACTGCTGGTTATTCTTCCTGTTGCTATCAGTACAGACGGGGGCCCAAGCCACAGAGGGTGGCATTGGCTGACCCCAGGAGCTCTGCGATGATTGGTCACAAGCACACACCTCAGTAAATGCAGTCTAGATAGCACTGTGTTATAGGTTATTAGTAAGCAGTCACGTAAACATGACCCAGGCATTAGTAGAGAGAGATGTTTGAGAACTGCGGAATCCAGCTGTGTTTAAAAGTTTCTTTTCTGCAGGAGGCTGATGTACATGATGGAGTCTTCAGTAAGTGAATAGGCACTGTGGATGGACAGAGAGGAGTCACGGCCAAGGTGATCATGCAAGTGGCCGGGGACGGTCCAGGGTCAGCCTATTCTGAGCAGCAACGACTTCCACTCCCCCTTACCAGCCTGCCGTTTGCAGTGTTACACGCTAATGAATTAGTTCTAATAAACAGAATCACCTACCTTTATGTGACCACAAAACCTTATTCTTTTATTTTAGGTGTTAATTTTAATTATTACTTTAATTTCCTTTTTAATTTGGTTTCAGGAGTCATGCATGCAACAAACGCTCCAAGGAGCACACTCCAGGTTCACTTGGCAGAAGACTTGGAACTAGGAGACAGGAGATGCCTTCGAATTGAACACATCACAGGAAGCACCTGTTACACTTACTGCCTAGCTTTTCGCCAAGGCACAGGTGCCAGCAACTTTATTCTACCTTTAAAACAAGGCCTAAGTGCAAGAGATGGCACCTGAACCCCTCGCATGTACCTACTGCCACAGCTACAGTCGTGGTCATCCCTTGTTTGCTTTGCATCGCCAGGATAATGGAATGGAACTTGTTTTTCGCTTTTCGCAGAGAACCACAGTAAAGGGCGTCCAAACGTTAAGCCAGCATTTCTGACAAAACCCATTCTGGGATGACAACAGCAAACCCAGTATAGTGATAATATAAAGAAAGCACTTAACCTGGAATGTATCCCCCATCTTCAAAATCTCCTAAGTTGACTAAGGCTCCTCAAGTGGAACGTGCACACTTGGGGGTGATGTGGACACATGGCTTGCTACGGGGACACAGACACACTGGTTACCTGGTAATGCTTTAGGGTGCCGTTAATGAGGAGGGCAGACTGCTTCTCCACCCTCTCGGAGATAGCGTGAGCCACTGTGTAGTAGGACTGGGAGCCTCTGGCACTGTACTGCATGCTGTATTCATCGTCCACGTCCTGTTTCGCAGTCCTGGAGAAGGCAGAGTGGAAAGGCCACCAGAGATTATTTGAGTCTGTGTGCTACTGCATCGGCAGTGACCCGAGTCTCAAACTGCTGCTGTAGGAACTGCCTGCCCTGCATTTAAAATTATACTCTGTAAACTTCACAAAAACTGAGCAGGGTAAGCAGTATTCCATCAGTACCCACGCTGCATGGAGGAGGCTGGGCCTCAGAGAGGTTACTCTGAAGGTCATGAAAAGGTCAAAACCCAACAGGGGCTAACACCCCCCATCACACGCACACACACACACACATACACACACACACTCACACAGCTGTAGATTAGCATTTTGCTAAGGAAGCTATCCTGGGTTCTTTGGATGAAAACTCCATCCATAGGACAGTACAAAAGTTTGGGGAGGCATGTAAGAGAGGGTTCAAGAGGGCATTAGAGGGGAAGGGGATGATAAGGGGTTCTTCCTTCTACCATGCCTTATGGGGCCTTTTACCCAAGGCTTATGGAAGGGCCATTGCACAGTCTTCACTGAAAAACCAGGGCTGATCTAGAAAACAAAGGCTCCTAAAGTGGGAGATACAACCTGGAAGGTCTCTTCTTTTTGGAAAGTCTCGGCTTATGAGCGTTCTCTTCTGTTATTTCAGAACAACACTCGTGTAACAGTCACCCAAGCAATGTGGTGTGCAGACCACGGGTGGAGAGCCAGCTGGACTGGGACAAGAACGGTCCCTGGCACCCAGACAGGGCAAGCTGAGGCTAACAAGTTTGGACCTGGGCAGAGTGGGCAGCTGATAACGCTATGAGAGCCAGGAATGACACAAGAAGGGGTGTGTCAAGCCCACATACTTGAGCTTCTGGGTATGCTGATGGCTTTGAGGGATGCAGGGAAGGTGTGTGCATGCATGCATTCATGCATGCATGTATGCATGTGTATATGCACACACACACCCTTCCCCCCATTGAGTGTAAGTTTGATCAATCTAATATAGAATAGAGGCACAAATGGCAGGTGTGAGATCTAGAAAAGAGCCTGAGTAGGAAACAGGATTCTCCAGTCAGGAGATAGAAGGAGAGAGGGAGGGAGGGAAGAAGGGAGGGAGGGAAGAAGGGAGGGAGGGGAGAAGGGAGGGAAGGAGATGAACAACACAAAGCCCTTGGCCAGAGGGGTCCAGAATTCAGAAGTTACCTGTAAGGAGCTGAGGGAACATTCTCAATTAGGGTGTGAATGTAAAGTTTGTTTCTGTCTTTTTAACAGTATTTGCAAACAGAAAATTCCCCTCAACAGAACATTTGAACCTCAAGCCCTGACTGCACTTGTCAGGAGCGCTCTGAGGCCCACTTACTCGATGATCTGCTTGGCGTCCTTTTCAGAAACTTCTTCGCTGTTTGGATCCAGCAGGATCTTCTCCTCTGTCTCCTGCCTACCAGACTCCTCTTCTTCATCCTGGAGGAAGAACAGAAGTACAGCCAGGCGTGTATTTTACCGAACAAGTTTTGTGATGAGCACTTTTTATAAAGAGATTAAATAGTATTTTGCTTCACAAATGAAGCAAGTAAATCCAATTAAGGGAGGAAACACTTAACATCTGCTTAAACCAAGTGATTCAGCATTTCACCATTGAATGAGTGAGTGAGAGAGAGAGAGAGAGAGAGAGAGAGAGAGAGAGAGAGAGAGAGAAAGAGAGGGAGAGAAAGTATGTGAAAATCATACCAGAAGGACACATAATTATTTGGTCATTCAAAGCAGATATACAGACCATATCTGCTCTTTTAGAATCATATATTCATTCCTCTCTCCAAAAGCAGATGTTAGACACTTAGCCTCCTCCTGAGGATATTCTGGTGATGACATGGGACTCTGTGGTCCCCATGCACAGCAGAGGATCTGAACTGGTGAGCACACTGTTTTCTGAGTCTGGTGATTCTCATCCCTGGTTTCTGAGTGTTCAGAAGAAAGGCATCATTACCCTGGCTCAGGATTTGATTACATCCCTACGTCTAGAAAGTGTCCCAAAATACTCCTTATGTCCACAACTAACCTCATTGGAAACCATCTCAAGGTGAACATGTGTTTCCTGACTACTGACTGAGGAAAGGACACACGTGACACAGGGTCAATGGTGATACCAAGACACTGATGTCAGTGGAACTGGAAGCTACAGGTCACTCACTGGCCCGTGGCCTGTAGCTCCTGTTACTTGGTCGGAGTGTATCTCTTACCAGCTGTCAGGAGATGTCTGCAGCTGTCAACATCTGGGTGGCGAGGGCTACCTAAACCGTCCATTTCCTCTTATCCTTACACTCCCAGGCTCTTTCTCAGAAAGAAAAGTCTTGTAACAGATCATTTAGGGACCTGTTCACTGAAGCAAGCAAGCGGGAGAGAGAGGAGCTGGGAGATATTATCATGCCACAAAGTATTTGCTTTTTAATGGTTATGTTTTTCTAAATGAAATTTTTATTGTTCTCTAAAAGCAGTAAATGTTCACGGTATATTAATTTAGAAAGCAAAGGCCCAAAAATCCAGAAGGAAAATGACCATCGCCTTAAAACCCCCATCATTATTAGGCAAGGCTGTGTCATCGGCTGCCTGGCATCTGTCTGGGGCACGCCGCACTCGGGCCCTGTGTTCTGATCCAAACTAGACTTAATGACTGTACTAGCCAGACTCAAACAAAGGATATAAGCATCACTTAATCTTTTTATTTGTACTAATCAATCATTTCATCATTAACCTAACACATACCTTTATTATTTCTTAATCCCTAGTGAAAATACCCAAGATTCTCATTTTATGTTCTAAATGTGTTAGTTATTCCTTCCAAGAAAAAGCGAAATATGCTTTTCTTTCCGTAACCAGCATATCCAAGAATTCAAAACTAGGAGCCATGTTTAAAGAGATGTCCAGGTGGTCACTGAAGTCTTTAGTTTTTGTTTTTGTTTTGTTTTTGTTTTTTTGAGACAGGGTTTCTCTCTGTAGCCCTGGCTATCCTGGAACTTACTCTGTAGACCAGGCTAGCCTGGAACACAGAAATCCGCCCCGCCTGCCAAGTGCTGGGATTACAGGCGTGCGCCACCACCACCACCTGGCTGCCGTCATTGAAGTCTTAAGGCTTTCCCATAGTGCCTTTTCTAGCTCAGGTCCCTGATGAAATAACTTCTAATGGACTCCAAGGCTTAGAAGGGTACACAAGTTCTTTGGCGGTTAGGTCTCACTATAGACCACTTGGGGATAGGAAAGTGTCTTTCCCAAAGCAAGCTATCTTCAAAGTTCTCACCCAAAGTCCTTCTCTAGTCTAATGACAGCTTTTCTTTTCTCAGTTCCAAATGAACTTAGGATATGTCAACATTTCTCATCAGCCAGGAATCCTTAAGAGATGCCAGTGGGGTTGCTAGACCCAGACCTTCAGAGCCTCCCAAATGCTTAACCCCAGTCATCACCTGAGAACTCAAGAGCAATGGGTAGGAGGCACTGAGGACTGAGCCCAGGTTCATGAGGAGAATCTTCTGCTTCTGTTAACTTTGAACCCACGGGGTGACAGATATCCACATACCTCTTCCTCGTAGTCAGATTCACTCTCTTCACTGTCAGATCTGGGTGCAACTTCGTAACTAGGGAAAAGGAGGAGAGGAGAGGAGGGGTCTGATCTTAAGACATGCATGACTTAACTGCAACATCCGACTTGCACATGACAAATGCAAACATGTAGTTTCCCCATCTCAGCAAAGGCTCGCTGCTTTTGTTTGGGAATTTTATAAGGAATGCCACACCCACCCAAGAGGGCGGTGGTCAAAGGGGCTCCAAGAGTCCCAACAACTGTTTCAACACCATACCCAGGATTCATCTCCAGCCAGGCATCCAGCTGACTTGCTTTGGGTGCTTCTGGTCCAAAGAGGACCTTGCCAGTTTCTGTGTGTGTCACTTTGACAGGCAGGTCGCTCATCTGGCTGCTTTCATCTATTGGCTAGAAAGAGCAAAGAGAAATCAAGTCAGTCTTGGATGGTAGGAAGCTCATCTCAGTTCTACCCTGGGTAATTTTCAGGCTTTTTGGTTGCCCAGTATCTGAACTGTTTTCTGCATTTCATCTTTTCAGAATCAATGTGTCTTTGCGAGTAGGGGATAAAGTATCTCCTGCTAAAGAATCCGAAGTAATTATGATGGTACATTCCTGGGACACTAGCACCCTGGATACTGAGGAAGAGAGGTCACAAGTTAAAGGCTATCCTAGGCTACACACTGACACCCTGTCTCAAAAACCAGAGCTATGACTCAAAAGTACAGCACTTGTCTAATGTGTGCAAGGTCCTGAATTTGATCCCCAACCAAAAAACCTGAATACGTTGGCCTTGCTGGCACCTCAGGTATAGGTATAGGGCCTTGGTGTTTCTAAACTGGCTGTACTTGCCAAGACTCTTGAGTTAGAAGGTCAAGGAACCTGGGGTGCAGGTATCCTGACAGACAGCCAAATCACGTTGGCAGCAATGCAAGCGGAGTGACCCTGGGCTATGCCAAGCTCCTGCCTTTTCCAAATAGCAGCCATGGTTTTCCTGGACCAGCTGGACAGGATGACACAGAATGAGCTTCTAGCCCTAGGACAGGTTTTTCAGGCACCCTTTATCCTGTTATGCACTGAACATTCCTAGCTCAAAAGTGCAAAATTTGAAACTTTCTGACCATGGATATGATGAAACAAGTGCAGAATTCTGTAACTGGACAATGGGAAGAACCATCCATAGTTAGTCCAAACATAAGCATGCTAAAATAATGCATAAAATCACCCTCAGAATATGCATTAAAGCCTATGTGAAAAAAACATGAAGATGTATATGAAACATAAATACAGTATATGCTTAGACCTAGGTCATATCCCCAAGATATTACAAATATATGTGTGTGTGTGTGTGTGTGTGTGTGTATATATATATATATATATACACACACATATATGTATTATGTGTGTGCGTGCATATATTTGCATATATGTATGTGTATATATATGTATGTGTGTGCATATATATGTGTATATGTGTATATGTATGTATGTATATATATATACACACACACACACACACACACACTCCAAAGTCTAAGTCCAAACCCACACTGAAACACTTCTAGCTGCAAGCATTTCAGACATGGACACTTACCCTGTAATAAATTCCATTCCTACTTCAGGCAAACAGACCTGATTCGGGTCATTTAGAACTAATAGTTCACCTAACCCTTCCCAGGGGACAATTCTTGCAAGCTGTGGTTTTGGATAGAACAACAAAATAAAGCCTATGTCACCTACTACAAAACAATTTGTTTTATTTGAAGCTCACCCACCAGAATTGAGTCTACTTCAACCATTGGAGTTGCATGATAACAAACAAACAAATAAACAAACAAACAAAATCCTACTTGTTTGAAACTTGAAGAATTGACCAAGACAAACATGATGTTTATTTTTAGACTCTACTAAAAAGGAAAAAAAAACCTCTCTCAGAAAATTAAGAGTAGGTGAAACTGTAGAGGCTGTAGATAATGTGCCCAGAGAACAGGATGTCTTGGAGGGGCTGAAAGTGAAGCCACTCTATGCAAATGGATGCTACTAACTGTAGGGTGACCCACTTCTAGGAGCAGGGCCCTGGGTAAGACATTTGGAAATGCTTCATTTGTGTGTGCATTCTGCTCCCTGCTTCCTGAAGAGTAGTAAAATGGACTGTTTAGGCAATTGTTATTTCAAAGAACTTGCCCTAAATTACTCTTAATTAGTTTCGTGGTCAAATAAATACAAGCAACACTATTGGCGCAATTAGGATTACCATATAATTTATTCCAATTAACCCCCCAAAATGATAAGGAAAAACAGTGGGCTGATGTTACTATCTATATTTTGGAGAAAATAACATTCCCACCACCAAAAAAACCCCCAAACCCCAGGAGTTCTTTCCTCCTGCTCCCTCAACAAAGCGCCATCAAAATCAGAGGATATTAGTGACTATTCATAAAGAGCTTTAACAGAAAAGGCTTGCCCCAGCCTGTCCGTTTTCCTTGCTCTTATGTGCGCTAAAGCAATCGTTCTGAGCAGCAACACTTTTTGCATGGCAACATGATTCTTCCTCATTAATGTAAAAGGTCATCTACACACTCCAAGAGAAAAGGAAAATCCAGCACTTGCCACCACTTCCAAGAGGAAGAAAAACCATATCTTGTTACCGTGGGCTATTATCATACAGCCTGTTTTATTGCTAATGTCACACCTCAGAGAAAATTGGAAATCACTGTGGGTGGAATTAGAACTCCGGCAAAAGCACAGGATGAGCCCAGAAGAGAAATAAGAACATTATTTCAAAACAAACTGAGCGAGATGCCCACTTCAGAAACTTCAGCAAACGGAACTCACATTTATTAACGTTAAGGATTAAAAAGACATGTATGTCATAGGTCCAAGATCAGGAGCTAATTTCCACACAAGATAAGAGATGAGAGAACTAGAAGGTATTCAGTCACCCTGGGGGCCACCTTCTCAGAGAAGGCTGACATGGAAAGCCATTGCTGCTTCTAAGCGCCCCAGTACAGCACTCTACCTGCTAACCGCCTGTATACAATTTCTTACATATCTACATTTATCCTGATCTTTTCTTTCCTTGTGATGGCTTAGAGTGGTTAGCCAACATCTGTTTTCAAGAGGTTTCTGCATCTGGCCACAACAAGTCCTCACTTGGAACCCATGTGCCCAGTGATTCTAGAAGGAAACACACAATTCCCCCATCATACTCGAAGGTCATTTAAAATACTGGCCCTGCACCTCTTCACTGTATGACTGGACAGATCCTTCAGTTTTACAGGGAAAAAAATCCAATAAATAAATAATTGCCTCCCCAGAACTCAGGATAATATCAGAAGTCCCAGGCTATGTAATTAAGGACAATATCTGTGTAGCTTTATGTGTATTCTATATTATAAGCCCTCAGAAACACTGTAAGTAAATCCAGAATATGTGAACTGTCTGGTTTATGTATTTTCCCAATTTCAAATTGGTAATTAGCTAAGGGGAAAAGTAGGCCATATTTTATGCTTCTGTATTGTTTACTTGCCAAACGTAATCACAGAATCGCTTTAGCCTCTTACACCGTCTACAAAAGATATAATATATGATTATATGTATATAGCATGATACATGAGAAAGTCTATCAGCTGATCAATAATCTTGAGAGAGTGTTATTCTAAGTTTCTACTATGGTTTGAAGGAAGATGTTTTTAATCTCAACCCCATCACTGTGTGTGTGTGTGTGTGTGTGTGAGTGTGTGAGTGTGTACCTAAGCTCATTAATGTGTGTGAGTACAGGCATGTGTGTAGAGGACAGAAGACACTCTTGTCAGACCTTGCCTTTCACCTTGTTTGGGGAAAGGTCTCATGTTGTTTGTCACTAAAAGTTTCAGGATATCTTGTCCTCAAGCTTCTAGGAGTCACCCTGCCTTTGCCTCCTGTCTCACTGTACAAAGACTGGCGTTACAGACGGATGCTACCAAGGGCAGCTCCACACGGGTCCTGCAGATCCTAACTTGGTCTCACTCTTGCACTTCGATCATTCTACCCACCATGCCACAGCCCTGCCAGTGTACTGGATTTTACTTTAAAATGGATTATCTAAGGGGCTGGAGAGATAGGTGGATAGAGCACTTGCTGCTCTTGCAAAAGACCCGAGTTTGGTTTCAAACAGCCACATCCAGAGGTTCACAATAGCCCATAACTCCAGCTCCAGGGAACAGTAACCCTCTTCCAGCTTCTGTGGGCACACGTGTAAATATGCAAGTGGCTATATACACAGAGATGCACATACATACCCATGAGCAGAACGTTATATGTATGTGTGTGTGTGTGTGTGTGTGTGTGTGTGTGTATATATAAGTAAATAAAAACAAGTGGCTCAGAGAAAGTAAAGTTGGTGAACAAAAAACAGTGCACAGGGGATGGCTGACATGGCCCTTACCTCTCCATCTGGTCCCAGGGCAGGCTCCCCTCCCTCTGCATTCTCTTCAGCCTTCTGCAAAACAACAAAGTCAAGGGTTAACGTACACATCAAAAATACAGGACAGGAATTAATTCATGGCACTCCCACACATAATTTTCAATTGTTATCTGTTGTCCTCACAGACAGCACAAGTGCTAATGTCTTTCATCTTTGTTTCTCTGTGCTGAGACAAAACATGCACGGATGGTATTAGCAACTTGTAGAGAGTCACTCAAAGCCAAATGTGATTCAAGCCCCGCACACTAGAGATCTGTGTGGATTGCATCATTAGAGACCCACAGAGCTTAGGACACGGGCACTATCAAGACAGAAGGCAGAATCAGAAACATTCTCTCGTGTTTGCACTGAAGACAAATCCTGACATAATTAGTTTGACTTTCCTATTCCCTAAGCTAGCTTTCATCAGCAAAGAAGAGCAGCATTCTAAAAACGTCCATCATCTGAAAGCTCTGAACCACTCCTCAGTCATAAAAACACAAAACAAAACCAAACAAAATTCCGTGAGTTCCCTGGGTGCTTTCCATTCTACCTAATTGGCTTTTATAATATATAGGATTTCCACGCATGTGTGGGGGAAATTGATGTGTATCTACTGCACTCTCACGAAAAACTACACCATCTACTATTGTTTAAATATTGCAGTGCCTTTGCCCGTTAGCCTCTCTGTGCCTCAAAGACAAGGAAGTAAGAAACTAGGACCATGCCGCATTAAACACAGACCCCAGTCCATCTGTAATACATACAAAATAGTCAAAATATCTTTCATTTATTTACAACACCAGTCTTAGCAGGTAACATATTTTCTATATACAGAATCTCTATTTTGAAATCATTACTAAAAACCATACTATCTCCATGCAATAAAACATGGGAGAGAAAAGCTGCAGTCACTTACTGTAACAAGACATTGAGGAAAACAAGCTTTCTATTCTAAGACGTTTTATTTTAGTTAATTGAAAAATATAGACAATAGTATGGAATCGATATTAAGTCTCCTTTTTCTTAAGACATTCACTCTATTAATACTTTTATCTTCTATGAAACTAATTATTCTTTTAACAGAGCAACAATACTGAACCTGTTGAATGCTTAAAATCTAACTAAAGTCGTCCTATAAATGTATGACCTTTTAAAGTTCTTTTCAATGCAATTTATAATTTTCTTGCCAAATATACTCTCTGTGACCCTCTCACATGTATATGCATGTACGTGCACACACACACACACATACACACGTACACACACACATACATACATAGAGGAAGGGAGGGAAGGAGGGGAGGGAAACAGGGAGGCAGACAGATACAGAGACATAGACCCAGGCAGACCGGGTGATAAAGTCTAAACCACAGAGTTTTTACCAAAGATTAGGAAAATAAAGGCTCCTACACTTAGTCCTGCCTAAGACTTATATTTTGTGTATTGCTATCTAGATGAAGAAGTATGTACCGGCTCAGAAGACTGATACAGGAAATCACTCCCATGGCCTCCCCACCTAGCATGGGGAGATGCTCCAACAATGACAGAAACCTTGTGTTCAGAGAAGAAACTGGCCTGCTACCAGCCACTGAAGATTCCATTTTTGGACTCCTCAAACACTATACTCCAGAGATGGTTTTAATTAATGAGAGAAAGTCAATTAATCCCACCATTCTTTCCATACAAACCAGAAATAAGCTACAGATTTGGCCAACAAAGAGAATCAAATGAGACAATGAAAAAGCCAATTTGAAATAGCTAGCAAGTGGAACTGGATCACCATTTCAATGAATAGCATATTAAAAAGCTTGAAGCACCATAATTTAATAGAATCTAAACTACTCCACGAGAATATTCTTATGAATACACTATGGGTTAGCCAGAGCATTATCTAAAACCTGCTTCATAATCAAACCCTTTGTTTACTTAAAGTCCCCTAAACTATCTTTTTAAAAATATCATTAGACATGAAGATGCAAAATACTATTTTAAGTCCATCTACCCACTTGGTTCTGGGACTGGACAAGTTGCACGTGAATCATCACATCTCTAACTGCACACATGAGACCTTAGCTGTGTAACCCAGAGTGAATCAGCTTCTTTTTAACTTTAGCTCCCACTGTAGAACTGGATCATTGTTGCAATCTGATCGATCCTGAATTCACATGGTACATGACAAAAACACTTCCATAGCTCAGAATCATGGACAGTGGTTAGGTCAGGAGCTATTGTTATGCTTATAGTTAAGACAGGCTATGGCACTATCTGAAAACTGACTCCTAAGGCTACACGGCCCAGGGGCTTCTATGTGTTCAAGGAGTGTTCGTACCTACAGGGTGCTCAGCACTTAGGAATCACCAAACAAACATTTAACAGACAAATAAACAAAGCATCATTGTGAACAATGCATTTCACTTAGGATCCACTCACTCAATAATTCATATTGTTGTTGTTATTATTATTGGTCATTAGTTTTATTACTATTATTGCTATCATCATTGCAATTGGGAGCCAAAATATTTTCCAAGTCATAAAACAGTTAAGAACACCCAGACATGCGACTCATCATTGAACTAGGGTCTTCTGACACCTCTGTCACACCCATCTTGACCTTGAACCCAAGTCTGCCACATAATTATAAGACATGAAAGCCAAGTGGCAGTCTCGTCTACAGAGAGAGCCGCCAGCCCCTCTCTTCCCGTCCTGGACCTCTGGTGTCTTTGGCCATTCTTTCAGAAATCCAAGTTATCCCATCAGACTCAAGTCAACACAGAAAAGTAAACCAAAAATTCCCCCTTTTCACTAGATACTCGAGAGATGTGACTTTATGTCTTTGGGCGCCAGGTGAGATAGCTTGGTGCGTGTGTGGCACAGGTGAGGTATACCCACAGCCTTAGAAACATTCTCACATAGTAGTCTGGGTCACAGAACCACCACCACTTGCTCTAATACCACTGGTTTGTGTCTGCACCTAACCCCATTGATTGAAACAAGGGATCAAGCTAAACCAATGTAGTCCATTCATTAATTAAGGCTGAAGGAATCCTATACTGGCTTTCTTCTAACAAAACACTGCAAACAAATTATGCTTACGTGGGGATGAAAGCAAAGTAAACCTACTCACGTCAGGGGATGTGCGTGATACGAATTACTCCCAACTAAAGATTACTCATTACAAAAAAAAAAAGGGACTAAAACTCAAACGGATCTGGAGTCACAATTTCAAAGACCGATGTCAACTGGCATTCTCCACTTCGGAATGTTCGCAGACAAAGCAGATGATGCATCTTCCACTCAAAGCCTTATAAAATGAACAAAGGAGCAGCCAGAGGAAGGACTTCAAGAAAGACAAAAACATCTTGTGTCAGCTAAAATCAAGACAACAGATTTCAGAGGGGCAGTCTGTTTAGATTACAACATGGAGGCTGCCTTGTTTCGGAAAGAAACAGCTTTATGTCAAGTATTTTACAGCCTATATTATAAAAGGATCCATTTTCTCCCCCAGTAGGTATTGCCACAGTGTGCTGGATCCACATCCAAACATGTGGGTACCTTAAGGGCTCATTCTGCTTCTCTGGAAATGAAGCTTCCAGGAACCACTTGGTTTATTTTTACCGTCATTTAAGTGGGCCTCTGAGCATGGAGACAGGTGCTCAGGCAGGGAAAAAAAAAAAAAGCCCAAGAATATCAAATTAGCGGGCATTTGAACATTGCCTGGGTCCTGTCCTACAGAGAAAGCCAATTTGAACATTTGACTCGGGTAACTGGTCAAGCCAGTTAAACGGGACTTGGATTCACACTGGTTTCACCCATTTTCCACAATGAACTGATCAAATGCATCTAATGGCGGAGGCAAAGTGCTCCCAGCCCTCACACCCACGTGTGCAACACTGACTAAGCAGTTTTCTTTCACTTAGGGAGCCTTGGAAGGAAAAGCTGCAATAAACTATTGGATCTTTAGGAAAAACAGAAGAGATCAAGTAATTGGAAGACGCCGTGAGCAACTTGAATTTACAACAAATGTCTCAACGACATTATTATCACACCAGCTGGCTTTTGGTGGTTGTGTTTAATATCTAAGAAGGTTAAAAATCACAGTTCCAATCACTGTATTGAATATTGCACCATGTCACGAGAAGTCTTCCTTCGATATATAAGAGCCTTGAGCTGTATATACAAAAGTGAAAGGGAGGTAGGTGGGGAGGGGGAAGAAAAGTGAAGAAAAAGGCTTTAAAAATAGATTATGTTGAGGCCATTCAGACGCAGGTGAAAACTGCTGTTTCCTCTCATACTGAGACCCTTACTTCTAACAGAAATGAAGACCATGTAAAAACAGGAGAGCTGGGCTAGGCCATGAAACCACATAGACGGAGAAAGAAGGACCTAAGGCCCTGAAGACGGACACAGAGTGCAGACGAACATACACCACATAGAAACACAAGGGGCATGGTGTGGGGGCAAGGTAAAGGATGACAGGAGAAAAGCAGAGAGCAGGAAGAAACAAGACCAAATCTTGTAAGAGAAACACCATAATAGGTCTAAAGTTCTGTCCGTCGGTAAACAATAAAAGCCAAGTCCGTGATGCAAGCAGCACCTGGCAGTGCTGGGCACGGGCTAAGCGCATGTCCATTAACCTCACGGGTTTTCAAGACACATCAGAAGCCTGCTCCCAATCACACATTTCCACTTGTTACACCCTGAGAGACTGAAGGGATAGCTTCCCATTTCATTTTTGCTAGACGTCACATAGTTCTAGATGCTGAAGCAAGACAACCGAACTAAACGCCCAGTGCCTCTGGCAAGAGCTCCTGGCCACAGCTTATGCAAACACCTAAAGCACTAGGAGAAATTATCACCAGAAAGCTCTCTAAAGCAGAGGGCAGGCAAATGAGAAAATCTCCTCTGTAGGAGCTGCTGGCAAGCCTCTTGGTAAGCAGGGTCTACCAAAATAATAAATCCTCACTTCTTGTCTATACGTCCTAACAGCCAAAGAACTTATTGCTGCCCTAAAAGATTTCCTCTTACATACAACTGATCCTCACTGAGTAGGGGGGAAAAAGTAGCTGGCCCTGCTGGTCCCTGCTGATAATCCTAGCACTTAGGAGTTAAAGATCAACATCACTCCTGGTTATCTCAAGGCCAGCCTGGACCACATGTGACCTTGTCATTTTTTAAAAAAGAAGATAAAAAGAAATGATCAATTTATTCAACATCACAAAAATATATAATTGAGAAAAAATGGTCTTTAAAAGCATGCGTGTGTGTGTGTGTGTGTGTGTGTGTGTGTGTGTCCACGTGCCACAGAACATATGTGGAGGTTAGAGGACAATCTGCAGGAATCAGTTCTCTTCTTCCATCATGTGGATGCTGGATACCAAACCCAGGTCGGTCTTCCGACTGGGAGGCAAGGGCCTTCACCTGCTGAGCCATTCCCCCTAGCCATATTTTCAAAACCAAACAATCAGACGGAGAAACCCTGAGTATTTCAACATCTTTGTACCATTTATCACAAAATTGCTTGATGAAGCAACCAGTATTTACTGAGGATTACTGTGTGCTAGCAAGTGCTCCAAATGCTTTAGATAAAGTTCCTACACAAACCTCACGTCAGACCCGGAGGGCAAAAAGTATTTCTAGTCCTTTGGCCTGCTTAGCTTTGATTGACTACTTGACAAAACTTAGCTGGGAAGAAGGAGTCTCGGTTGAGGGACTGTGCGGATCAGACTGAGGCCACTCTCTGTGAGAGACTTTCTTGATTGATGTGGGAAGGCCTAACCCACTAAGAAGCTACAATCCCTGGGCAGGTGGGCCTGGACGGTAGAAGCAAGATGACTGAGTGAGCCAGTGAACACGAGGGTGCCAACTCCTCCATCTGTGCCTCCAGTCTCTTGCTTAGAGTGTCTGTCCTAATCTCCTTCAGTGGTGGGGTGTCACCTGGATATGTAAGTTGAAATAACCCTTCCCTCCCCTAAGCTGTATTTGGCCATGGTGTTTTATCACAGCAACTGGAAGCAAACTAGAACCTACCCTTTTGGTGGATAACAGACAGAACACTCTATAATACATCTTTTAACGATACACCCCACAAATTAATATTTTCTTATGCAGCTCTGAATTTTAAAGGCTGTGGCGTGCTTTCCTGAGGAGGAGGACAGTCCCATGGGCAAACCTGTTGGCATATACTTGCTGGTTTTATCTGTCACCTCCCCATCCCCCACTTTGTAGGCACCCGTAGACATCTGAGAACATCTTGGAGGAACAGAGAGCACCCTCAAGATCATGCTGGACCCTCAAAGCAGCATTTACCCCAAAACACAGGGCTTGCTTTCCCACAACACACTAGCTCAATATTTAAAACTTAGTTCTTCTCTGACCTGTGAGTGCAGACGTAGGAGTGACTTTTTTTTTTTCTCTTCCATTTCAAGGCCAGTAAAGAAAGAACAGGCTGAGACTGAGAAGATTCTAAGTAATTTATAAAGATACACACTGCATAGAAATGCACCAAATGGGGAAGAAAATTGAATTAACAAGGTCAAGACAAGTTATAGGAACCAACCCTACTATTCATGAGCAACACTATATAACAAATTCTCCAGGAACAGCAAAGGCTCTGTAATGCTGATTAAAATAGAAAGAATAGAAAAAGAAGAAGAGAAAAACCCAACTCTCTACTAGTTTAACAGTAAGAGTAGAGAGAAATCCTTATCCAATCAAACCTCAAGGCCAGTGATGCTCTGCTTCCTTCGCCTGCCTCTTTACGGCAACCAGGCTCAGGGCTATTATTTCACTGAGTAATGAAGGTTTTTCTTGAAATAAGGAACTCATTGATGCCTTAATTTTCAAGACTGTAAACAGGGACAGCGTATTATCTGAGGCTATGGGGAAACACTGCGAGGGAGGATGTGCAGAGTCTGCAGCTGACAATAGGAAGACCCTGGGGGGTGGGTACATTTTGCAGCTTACAATGGGGAGACACTGGGGGCATATGGTGGTCTGCAGCTTATAGTGGGAAGATGCTGGCTGGGGCCAGGCTGTAGCATAGAGCTCTGATGCTCTCTTCACCACAGAGAAGCTCTAATGGGTGACTCTCAATCATTTGCACTGATGGGGGGTAAAGGAGGGACTACAGGCAGCACCAAGAGTCAAATAACCAGCTTTTAAATGCATCGCCTTCCTTTGTAGTTCAATAAAGACACATTTGGAACTGGCTACTTTATGCTGAGAGGTCTTAAAACCCAGTGAAAGAAACAGAGTCCAGGAAGGAGGAGGAAGAGCTTGTCCTCACCCTTTCCTTTTCCCTCCCCCTCCCTCTCCTCTTCCCCCTCCCCTCCCCTCCCCTCCCCTCCACTTCCCTCCTTCCTTTCCCACTTATGCATCCCACTTCCCTTGGAGAGAAAGTCTAGAAAGGAAACAAAGCCCCATCTCTTTCCTTAGTCTTACAAAGGGTGTTGGGTGCTGGCTGACCTAAGAGCATACAAGTGGGAGCTAACCAGGGATCTTCTTCACACGGATCATGTAACAGCTGTCAGGAGGACGTGCTCAGAGCTCTTGGTGGACAACTATTGCTCTGCTATCAGGTACTTCACTGCTGCCAGGTAACCGGGCCTCACCTCCTGTTGGACTTTCAGTTTTCCTTCTCATTCACCATAGCTAAAGTTATTACTTTAGGTATATGTTTAATTAATGTGTGCATCCCTTCTCTCTTCGCTAGCACACTCCCGAGGCTCCTGTCTAAGTGCAGGTAACTGGCCACATAGCAATAGAAAGGAGGACTATTTGCACGGAGCACACCCTCCCCTCTGCAGGTCTGACAGAATAAGCAGAACCCCGAGAAAAATGGCAACAGAGGCCTGCTCTTCAGAAAGCAAAGCTTAAGAAGCAGGTGTCACTGTCAACAGGCCATCATCTCTTTATTTGCCTGTGATGATGTGACTATTTGACTCCATGGCAGGAATCTATTAATTATAAACTAGAAGCTCAAATCTGGGCCATTAGCTTTTAATCACAAGGAGATAGAAGGAACTCTAATGCTGAAGGCACGAACAGTGACAACCTCTGCCGAGCACAGCTCCCAGACCAGGGAAAACCGGAACTGTCCTGGAATGGGGTCTGTGTATGGAACACCCTGGCCTTGTATCTGTTTGCCTGTGTGACCTTTTACTGGCTCTGAAAGTTATCTTTCAAGATCATGAGTTGGGATCTAGAGTTCTTCGAGGTCTATAACGCTACACTTGACAAGAAAATGAAATCCTCTTCATCAATGAAATGTCTAAATCCGAAAGCAGCGTCATCCCTCCCCCAACTTCGCATAAGATGAGCTATTGCATACGAAGAAAATCAGGTGCAAGAAGCCGCCTTCTCTATCATGTACTCCTCCCCCTTAATTATAAAACAGGTATGAGAATTCGCAAGCCATGAAATTAATTATTTTTTTTTGAAAAAAACATTCCGTTCAATTATTCAGTGTGGAGAGTAAATGATTAAATGCTCTCAGCCCTCCATTTTCACAGTTCTAATGAACATTTTCTGTTGATGTTTGTACCTGGCCTAAACCAACGTGCTTAGGAAAACAAAACGCAGCTGCCTGTGTTTCAGTATCCACCAGGCAATGGTTCCAGGAGATCAAAGTCTCCGGAGACCACCAAAAATCTGAAGATGTGCAGGTTTCTTGGGCAAATGTCACAGCATTCCCATGTCATGTCCCTGTGTCTTTCTGCATACTTTAGTTACCTGGTGATCCCTTACAACATCCATGCCACCTAAATGCAGTGTTGTTAGGCTGTTTGGAATGCAGCGCCAGGAAAGCGTCTGCATATTTTCAATACAGAGAATATATCTTTCATTAGGATGCTGAGCCCTCTATCTGTGGGATGCTGACTGGACAGTCCAAAGTCTTAGAAAAACCAGATTTTCTGGTCTGCATTCAGCACCTTATTAAATGGAGACACAATATCTGCAGGGAAGAGTTGCTACATTTTGTCCTTAGACTTCTTGTGATAAATGGGCTGTGTTTGACACAAGATTGTTTTTTCTCTATAACTGGTAAAATTTGTATCAATATACTTTCCTTACTGAAACACCAGGACAGGAAACTGCATAAAAGCTTCCATCATTGTCATCTGTCCAAACAGATTGAAATGTATGTCCAGAGCATCCCAAAGATCTCCCATCTGTCTTCTCTTGGCTAGCTTCGGTTTTTACACTGCACTTTTTGTTTAATTTTTGCTCCATTTTGTTAACTCAGTAGTCCATGTCACACCGGCATGAAATCTATACAGATGCTTATTTGTGCCTCAATACTTTTATCTCCTAGGGACTGTGTATAGTTGGCGTGAAATATTATACTGCACTAAACAGTAGAAATATAGACTATGTACTATCCCATTACAATAATCTCTTTACACTCTTGTCTCTAATGCATTATCTACTTTTACACCATACTAATCTAGGTGACGACTGAAAGTCAACAATCGACACCTCCCATTAGTCAGAACTGGTTTTTATCAGAGAACCACACTCATCTAAAACCAGTCTTTGGGGCTCACCTTCTTCCTCCTCCTCCTCTTCTTCTTTTCTTTGGCTGCTTGGGCCTGCTTGTGCTCCCAAACCAGGTTAGTCAGATTGGCAACATACTCATCAGTCTGCTGCAATAGGTAGGCGAGACGTCTGTCTTTCTTTTGGTCAATGAGCTTCCTGTAGCCCTCTTCATCTTCAGCCTGATCAGGAAAGGGAGAAGAACAACAGCATGATGCCCTGACGCTCACAGCTGCACTTCACATGCCTCTCTCTGTCCACAACCTGAACACGGTAGAGCCTGGGGCCAACAGACTGAGAGTCAGGCTGCCCGCACTACCAGTGGCATCTGCAAGTTGGCAAATATAGATGCGCAACACGTTGGGCCCATGACTCTAAAGTTTGTCGCAAAATTATGGCACAAAGATCCACTCTGTGTGTGTGTGTGTGTGTGTGTGTGTGTGTGTGTGTGTGTGAGAGAGAGAGAGAGAGAGAGAGAGAGAGAGAGATATGATTGAGTCCCACTGTGTGATATGACTGAGTCCCACTGTGTGTGTGATATGACTAAGCCCCCTGTGTGTATAATATAACTAAGCACTTTGGGTCCACTCTTCCATCTTCTATGCTTCTTGAATTGTTCAGAATTAATGCAAAAAAAAAAATTGGTGCACTGAGTCACAAGCCAGCATGACTGGAGATGACAGTCAGTTAGCTCCTGAAATCTGGAACACTTGAGTAATAAAACAAGGCCCATTATTTCCACCTCAACCTCCCATTAAGCAACAGCATGAGATCAAATGAAAAAAACAAACAAATAAACAACATTTGATGTCTTCTGAGCCAGAACATGTCTCAATGAAAGAACATCCCCCCAATTTTTTTTCTAGGATGCCTGAATAAAAGTAGAACACATGACAGTCTCTAAGAGGTAGCGCTATCCCAGAAAAGCTTGGAGACTCAGCTGTGGGTGTCAGTCCAGCACGTGCTGGAGTGACAGCGCCTCATCACTCAGCGTAGCTGCTGTCTGCACCATGAATAAGCGTGAACTCAGATGCTATTATAACTCTAATTGCTTTTGGCTATGGTTGATCTCACTTGAAGAAAGAGTGATAAAAACTTCAGTTTCTCTATTATCTGTATATTCCATCATTTAATTGCAAAAATTAATGATTTGCAAATGCCTAATCATTAGTGTCAAACCAATCTGTTGCTGGAGTTCTAATACAGTTTTCCTTCAGTTGAATGAGACAAATTTGCCTGTTGACTGCTCCAGTTTCCTGCACAAGAGTCTCCCTCACTAGGGTGAGGATTTGACAGTATTCTCCAAATCAGAGATGGGGAAAACGATAAGAAATAGTGAGATTTTGGAATACCTCAAATGGTGTTTATTGTCTGGAACCCCCAAATTAATGAAATAAAACATCATCTAGGGTCCTGACAAGAAAGGGAATGTCTTTAGGATTTCTAGAACTGTATTTATGAGTGAGGTTTATTCTTACCCACTCAGAAATTCTGTCTCACACAGAGCTTTGGGTCCCTTGTCACCTTTACAGATGTGTTTTTCTAAATTTCATGGTTTGCTTTGTCCAATTCCAGAAACGAATGGCCAATAAAACCCAACACTCAGGCCAATGATATTAACCCACTTGTTCTGCATCTATATATCCACTAAAAACTAACTGGGTGAAAGTAACAGTACCAAACAAGTCTTGGGATCACAGAGTGGGCACCCAAAAAACCCTTTCAAACCAACCTAAAAGTCAGTTTAACGTTCAAGAATAACTTAGTAAATTTATGTAATTAGTAAAATTATGAATGTCAACTTGGGGGAGGGGAGAGAATGAGTATGAATCTTGGATTCAAAGAGCTGACCTTGTGATTTAGACATTCAAAGAAAATGTTAGCCACTCATCTCTGAACATATGCTCAAAGAACTGTGTGTGCTACTCTTCCAGATGTGGTCATCAAACTCCTGCAAGCCACAGCACGGACCTTTCCTAGAGAGGTTCTGCAAGTGAATGAGAATGGTAGCCTAGGGTACAAAACTTGTATGCTTATGGGCAACCATGGCTCATTAGATATGCTGTACAGAAAAGACAAAAAGTTCCCACTCATCCCTCCAGAGGCTCAGACACCTGTGGATGTGTGTGTGTGTGTGTATGATGATATATATATGTGTGTGTGTGTGTGTGTGTATACATGTGTGAATACATATATATGTATGTGTTAATATACATATATATGTATGTGTTAATATACATATATATGTATGTATTAATATACGTATATATGTGTTAATATACATATATATGTGTATATATGTGTATATACATTTGTATGTTTATCACAAGCAGCTTGCCTTGTGTTCCATTCTCAACGCAGAAAGATGCAACCAGGGCATCTTCCCAGTCTCACACGGGGCCCCTTACCATCAGCCTCCGCATTCTCTCCTTCTCAATCCGCTCCGTCTCCTTCTTCTGCTCCCTTTCGGTGTTAGCGTGCCAAGTCGCCACTGCTTTGGACAGCTTCTGGATCTTCCCAGCCACAGACCGGTGATATTCCTTAAAATCTTTTGCATGCTGCAAAATGCTGTTCAGGTATTCCTAAAGGATACACACAAGAGAGAGAAAGGGATGCTTTGGGGGCGCTCCCCCATGATGTATCCACAGGCCCGAGCATGTGATGATGATGATGATGATGATGATGATGATGATGATGATGCAGTGTAGCTTTACATCATTCAATGACCACAATCTGTTGATGATGAGGGCTCTGCCTAGGCACTCTGCAGTATAGGTTGTGGGCTGCGGGCTGACTGTAAGCCTAGACAACAGTGGCTGCCTTCACTCCCTGACAGGCATGGATGGACAAAATTGGGAAAAGCAGAGGCTGACTTAGGCTCTAGGCTAGGGGGAAGAATCACTTCCCTCAGTTGTATAGTGTAACCCTAGGGAAGAGGTGCTGCCTTCACCACAAGGGTGTGGTCATCTGACCCGGAAAGAGCAAGGACAAAGGATGACCTACAAAAACATCTATGAAAAAAATTTACAATACATTCTTCTGTCACCCTGAAATAAACATGAGGGTTCTGGGCATTTCCAGTGAAAACCATATTTCTTCGGCTCTGACTTAAATTTAGAACTGTGATGCAAAATAAGTTTATACAAAGCTGAAACCACCACATGTAATCCAAATTCACTTTTCACAAGGAGGGAAAATGCATACCCTACTTACACTAAAATCTGTATTTTTTTTTCTCAAAAGGAAACTAAGGCACTAAATTAAGCACAATAAAACAATCATGAGACAAAATCAAATCCTACATCAAATATTTTTAATGTCCTAGAAAGGAATGCTTTTGAATATCTGCCCCCTGTGACTCTTCCAACTGAGCCCTTCAAAGAGTACAGAACACTGTGTAAAAATAACTTCCTGCCGGGGACTGAAAAGATGGCTCAGCACGTCCGGGCACCTCTTCATCTTATGCAAGGCCCAGGCTTGATTCCCAGCACCAACACTCTTGATCAAAACCATCTGTAACTCCAGTTCCAGGCCTATCCAGGCTTATTGTGGCCTCTGGGGGCATAAGGCATGTATGTGGCATAAAATCATATATTCAAGCAAAACACCAAAAATTCCTTTCTGACATTGTTTCCTTTTCCAAATTATCTCTCCCCAGAATTTTGCTCTAGGAGACTCACTCCTGGCCAACTTAGTCATTAGCTTCCCACAGAATTCTGGGTATCATATCTGTCCTGGGCTAAAGATGACCCTAGTTTAGCAGTTGCCAACCTTCCTAATGCTGTGACCCTTTCATAAAGCTCCTCATGTCCCTAACCATACAGTTATTTGCGTTGCTGCTTCATAACTGTAATTTTGCTGCTGTTATGAACTGTAATGTAAATATCTGTGTTTTCTGATGGTTTTAGGTGAGCTCTGTAAAAGGGTCATTTGACCCCCCACAGGGGTTGAGAAACATTACCCCAGTTCATAAACTGATGCCCCTCACATAATGTGATCAGGAAATAGACGGAAGCCCTTAGAAAGAGTACCCACAGGGTTTTCTTCTTTCTGTCTCCTGTTTTGTGGGAACACAAGAAGTAGGCCACCTGCAGCCTAGAAGGAGGCATCACCCCAAGGTGACCATGCTGCTATGCAGACGTGGCCTTCCAGTCTCCAGATCTCTGGAGAAACAAACTGCTATTGTTGATGAACTACCCAGTCTGGTATTGTGTTAGAGCAGCTTCCACTGACCAGAACTGGTTGGGTTTCAAGAAAGCTGGGTCCTCAGCCTTATTTTACTACAGTCTGTAGGCAGGTCACTCTGTCTGTAGTGACCTAATATGACACTAACTAGAGTCATCTGCTGAGAAGGGAACCTCTGTTAAGGAACTCTTGCCAGTGAACGTGTGGGGGGCATTTTCTTGATGGACGTGGGAGGACCCAACTCATTGTGGGTGGGGTCACCCTGGGCAAGTGGTCCTGGTTTTTGTAAGAGAGCAAATGAGCAAGTTTGAGAGAAAGCCAGCAAGTCAGTAAGCAGGGTTCTTCGGTGGTCTCTGCTTCTGTTCCCGCCATGGCTTCCCCCAAAGATGCACTATGATCCTTTCCTCCCCAGGTTGTTTTGTCATTGTTTTCCCCAGCAACTAAAAGCAAAGCAGGCTACATCTATATTATATAAACTCCAAGTTACCTTTCTGTTCTATGATCTACCCACCCCATCCCCTCTCCCCTGTGCCAACTTTGCAAACATCCTGACCCTGACCACAGACCCCACAGGCAACCTCTGACCCTGAAGAACATGCAAAGGTCTAAGGACCTGGTGCTTCTGCCGGCGTTTCCTCTCTTGCTCTATCTTCTGCTGCTTCTCCAGTTTCTCTGTCATACGCGCCTCTCGCAGGGTCTGGCGCTTGCTCCGCTTGTATGCTTTGGAGTTGAGGGCTGTCTCCAGGGTGGTGTCCCTTCGCATGCAGGCCACCACCTCCTGTCTCAGCTACCAGGAGGAGAGTGGTGGTTAGAGAAACCCCCAAAACACAAGCCAGGCCCTGAGCCCTGAGCTCCTAGAGTTTCAACTCAGTGGGACAGAAAGAGGATTCGATGCAAGTTTCTCAATCCAATTGCAGTTGGTCAATTACAAAATCAAGAACTGGAAATTGTAGCAATTTTACATGGTAATTTTAAGGGTGGTCTAAATCTTCTTCCCACATAATTCATATAAAAACAATTATACTATTGTAACAGTAAAAAAATATATAAGGATGCTATGCTAGGTTTGAAATAAAGTTATTCACTCCCTTTAATTATTGTAATGACATTGCTTAGTCAACAAGTCTTTTAATCTTTTAACTGTCATATTATAATTCTCTTGCTGATCTACAAGAAGAACAATAGAGTTTCTGTCCATTCATGTTCCAAGTAGCAACAGTAACTCCAACAATGTAAATTCACAGTTTCAAATAAATAATAAAAGTACCCGTCTGGGTTTTCTTCCTCTCCAGAAAAGATATTCTTTAGTATTGAAATTTTATATTGTGCCATGGACTTGTTTTAGATTGTAATCATATAACAGTGTAACCAAGTACACATTACATGCTGGTAGGCAGTGGAGACTTGGGGGGGGGGGGGTCCACATTATAATGATCTTTCAATTGAACCTGAAATTAGTATCAGTCACATCTAGCCAGGAAACTTTGTAGATAACAGATTTTCCAGAACCTTTGTAGATAAAGAGATAATATCAAACAAAAGCTAAGAACCAGCAGGATTTGGAGAGAGACTCATGTCTCAAAACTTGAGAACATATGCCACTAATATTCATTTCCTAAACCTGTGTCCAAAATTTTATTCACTTCTCTGAAAACAGTGTCCTCTAATTAAGATGCAATGGAAACCTGGAGACTTTTTCTTTTCCTCCTTTGTTTTAAATGATTTCTACTCTCTCAAAAACATAGTCAGGTAGCCCCCAGACACCAGATGCCCTTCCATCACATGACGCCCAGGAAGTCAAATGTGAACTCCGAGATGACAGCAAAAGATGTGGCTTTGTGATTTCAGTCAGATTCCCCAACAGACTGAATTCAATACTTCCATACTGTGCTTACTCATTATCAGTTAGTTCTGCACGTCCCACACTTTAGGACAACCCATCTGACAGAAGAGAAGCTCCTTGTCCTTCTGGGCTCAGACAAGCAATCTGTGGATGAGGGACCAGCACACTTTGACAAAACTCAGCCAAGGGAAAATTAGCTCTACTTCATTCCATTACGCGCCTACTAATTTAGAAATCAGAAAGTAGATCATTACGCCAGATCTCAATAGTGAGTTCTGGGAGACAGTGACTCGTTATTAGTCAACCTGTGACTCTGATGTGGCCAAGTGCCCCCAAGTTACGTTTTGTTGAATAATTAAGGTAAAGACATGGTGGGCAGGTGTTGTTTGTTTGTTTCTATAAACCTGAGCTAGTGATGCAAGACTGACTATCGTATTTTTCAGTTTCTGGAGTCATGGCTACCTTTGTGCATTTGGGTTTACCAGGAACACAGTCTACCACCTCTGTGGTTTTCCTTGGAGTTCTGAAGACAAGACACAGATCTCCACAATCCTTGTCATGGTTTTCATCCACAGTACCAGAGTTAGATAACTGACTTTGAACATTACAGTACACACATAAGGGGAAAAGGACAATAAGCAGTTCAAACTCATTGCTCTTGGCCATGAGCTGTCAGTCTGAAGACATGCTAGCTCACTAAGTAGCTTTGTAACAATAGCAGGTAGACTCGAGGAAGCCCACAGGCCACACCTTAGGAACAATCACATCATGGGGTCACTGGGGGGAAAGGTATATTACCTGACGTTGGAAGTTGAGCAAGCGAAGCGCTTTCAGTTCCACAGTTGCTTTGGTGCGTAAATCTGGTGGCAAGGAGCCAGGCAGACTTTCCAGTTCTTGTATCCTATGAGCTATGCGAGCCTGAAGTCTAGAAGGAAATAAGAAAGGGGGGCGGGGCGGGAGGAGATCTACATTATGATTTCGTCCTCTATGATCAGCAACGTTTTGGGTTTGGGTCCATGGTAAATTATATTCCACAAACTGACACTCAACTAGGTTTTCTTTTTTCTTTCTTTTTTTTTTTTTAAAGAAAAAAAATGTTTGCAATTTATTTATTGGAGAAGGGGATATACACACCATGGTGCATGTATGGACAAAAAAAAGACAGCTTATAAAGGTCAGTTCTCACATACATTTCGAGATTAAAGACAATGGATGATGTTACCTGCCCAGCTATCTCAATGGAGCCCCAATGGGGTTTTCAAAAGCTAATCAAGAGAAGGCCCCTTTTGAATTCCTGAAGATAGATGCTTCATACTACCTAATACACCATGAATGTCTCTGTAGCTTCTAAGACAAGGAAAAGGACTTCATAGAACACTGTGGGGGGGGGGATGAGGGGAGGGATGGGGAGAGCGATGGGGGGGAGGGGGATCAGAAGTCCCTGCCTGCTCTCAACACAGAGAGAATGCAGAGGCAGTCTGGCTAGTTTCCCAACTCCCAGCCTGCCTTTGAACAAAGCTGAGGCCACAGTTCTTCCTTCTGTGCTGAGACAACAGTGACTCCAGTAGTGAAAGGGGGGTGGCAGGCACAGTTTTAGGAGCTGAGGCCACAGAAGTCAGCCAGCTGAGATATTCCGAGAGCCCTGCCAACCACAACCACTTCCTCTGTGCCTTACTTGTTTGAGAAAAAGAAGACAAGCTGGGCATCTGCAGAAATTAGGGGCAGCAGTGAAGAGCATTTCCTGAAAAGGATGCTGAGGAGGCTCCCATTTTAGACACCATCAAAAATATAATTGCAAGTACTTCCTCCTAATGAAGGCAGATTACAGAATACAAGGCATCTCTCTTCAGCCTCTGGCTGCTATGGCTCGGGCACACATAAACTGGTTTCAAGCCTTTCTTTTAAAAATACACACCACTGAAATCTAGTTTTAGAATAAGCCCCTCCCCCTGGGTTTGGGATAAAACTGAGACTAGGATTGAAAAGAAAGAGATGTTAATAAAAGTGGTAATGAGTTAAGTGGTAATGGTAAGGAGTAAATACTCCTGGCACTAGGTGCATTTAATGAGCAACTTTTAATTCCCAGCATACACACATAGAAACACACACACACAAGTACACACACACATGTAAATAAATGCTGCAGTAGGCCCCGTACTACTCATGAGAAAACTGAAGAGACTTGTTGACATCACAGAGCCAGACATGGAGGAATCCAAAACCCAAACCTACATTATACAGATTATTGTTATCCAAATGGTTTTCCCCATCTATCTATGTACCCCCAGGTGTCCAAACAGGCAAAAGAAGCTACATCTAAATATTGAATATATGAAGAAAAATTAAAACATTTCAAGGGGAATAGAAGTAAAACTAAAACAAGTTTTTAACCTTTAAAATCCCTTTGCTTTACGGTCTTATTATTAAGACCACAGTAAAGGGAGTTAGCTGTTGGAGTGATGGAAGATGGTGCCACCCACCAATGCATTTCATTATCTCCTTGATTCTAGACTCTGGATGGTTTTTCCTTACTTGAGTATCCTAGAACTTAAACTTCCCCTGTGTATTCTGGTTTGGGATGGCACAGTGGGTCAGGCGTTAAACTCAAGGAATGGTGGCTTCTGCCTCCATCTTCCAAAGGATAGAATGTGACCACAGAACACCTGGGGTGACTGTGCCAACCTAACTGAACTGGGTGGGAAGTTGGAGGGAAGGGAGGGACATGATGAGGCCAGGAGTGGGAGCTTTCGGTAATAGAGTGTGGGTGCCTGGGGTACGGCAACAGGTAGGAGCTAAGGGTACATGGCTTCCTGTCGGGCTGTGTCTCCAAAGGAGAAGTGACTTGTTAGTACATCTCAAGAGTTCCCAATATAATTTAATAATCAATCAATCTGTTTATCTATCTATCTATCTATCTATCTATCTATCTATCTATCTATCTATCTATCTCTAATAAAAGCAAGGCATGAAGTACAAGGTACAAACTCAAGAAAAGAGGGGGAGATTTTACAGCAAAATGACATGCAATCATTGTGGCACACAAGGCACTCGGGGTGGGTGGCAATGTTTTGAGGGTAGGGCCAGGTAGGGGAGGGGTGACAGTCAAGTCCTATCTGTGCTGTTGTGCTTAATGGAAATCTTCATTTTAAATAATGCTCTCTCCTGGACAATTTCATCTCCCCATCAATGGGATTCAGCAGGAAGTCTGATAAAGAGAGTCAGAATTCTAAACTTCCCAAAACAACAGCAAGATGTAATCCTGCCTGACGGCAGGAGGTTCATTTAGTGTCTTCACGAGCACAGAAAATTGAAGCAGAATTAGGTCACTCTGGTTTTTCATACACACTGAAGAGTAAATCAAGAGGAGTTACTGTTCAGCCAAGGAAAGGAGTCCCATTAAAGGCAACAGATATTTGTTCAGGTCCAGGGGAGAAGTTTATGATTCCTGTAGGAGAGTTATTTGAACAGAAAATGACACTGGTACATTTTGTCCCTTCAAGGAGCTGACACTTCACAGAGCAAGGGTGAGAGAAAGGGGAATAGGTGTGACTTCTCAGGCACAGAGGCTATTGGTGATTCCTGGAAAGGAGTTTCCAGGGCTGTGATGGCAATGAGGGGAAGCCAAGGAAACACACACACACACAGACACACACACACACACACACACAGACACATGCACACACATGTGCACGCGCATATCTCCTAACCCATTTCCATACTCAATTCTGTTTTGAGACTAGAGGCCTGAATCATGTAATTCAAAACTGCCTTCCTCGAATAAACCCTTCTAGGTGTGACCTGCATCCTCTGTGCCAACACAGACCTTGTTTACATTGTCAGTGTATAAGCTCCTGAAGTACTCTGATTGAATATGGTAGGAAATGAAGCTGGCTATTACTAAGGAAGTAAGAGTCAAGAACTGGCTCCCAAAGATGGGGTGTAGGGGGCTAGTGCAGCAGGCAAAACAGTCTGACAACAAAGAAAGAAAAATGAATTTCCATTAAAAATGATAAGAGAGTCAAAAGGAAATGACCCCAAAAACAAAGGGGAGATAAATGTTTTCAAGATCTGAGGCCAAGCAGAGTGTACACAGGCATAAATTCACTTAAGCTACAACCACTGTGGGAAAAAAAAAAAAAAAGGATTCTGAGTTTATGGCAAACCAGGAAGAGCAGCTAACTGGCTTAAAGAAATGTAACTTCCTAATAATTTCCTTCCAATTTTTGCAGACAAGAACTGTAGCCAATGAAATGAACATCTGTTGTGGGGTTTCTGTTGCATGATATTTTGCTTTGTCAGAGCCTATGAAATCCCAAAAGAGAACTGTTAGGACATTACTCAAATCCTTAGCCAGGGGTGCAGAGGCCAGGCAGAGTCTAGGGATTGGGCACAAGTCTGGTGAGCTATCCCATCAAAGGGAACAGGAGAGAAAGATTCTCATAACTGCCTTTTATGAGTATGTAAGAGACTTTAATGTAACCCCTTCGAAGATAAACTTAATCTCTGCGGTTGAACAATGTGTCTTTATACAGGCAGAAGTCAGCTATTGTTCCATGACTAAACAAGATAAGGCATGCCCCTGAAATGCTGCCAGCGCAAGTTCACTCTTTCCCAGATGGCCATGGGGAGATTCAGGCCAAAGGTCCCATCAGGTTTTTTGGCAACCCCCAAACCATACACGTTCAGCTTTATGTGGACACATTTGTCAAATAATAATAATATGAAAGATGACTCTTCAGCTACATTCTGATAGGTACTTAATTTAGCGTTGTTTTGTTTTTTGAGACAGGGTCTTACTGTGTGCCCTAGACTCGCCCTGAGTTCATGACTTTCATGCCAGAGACTTCCATAGGCTGAGATTATAGGCATGCATCACCAGACATCACAGTTTAAAGGATACTAGTAGATATCATTCTTATTAAAATAGGAGAATGGGGTTATTGGAACGGCTGTGTGGGCAAAGGCACTTGCTACCAAATTCACAACCCTGAGCTCAATCTCCAGAAACCACATAATGGAAGGAAAAAAGCAAAACAAAACAAAACCAAGAAACCAAACCAACAACTCCCACAGGTTGTTGTCTGACTTCCACACTTGTGAAGCAGCCCAGATGTGCCATAACTAACAAACAAACAAACAACAATAAATAAGTGAATAGATACAATAAAAATTTAATTAGGAAGATCATAGAGGTCACAAACTTTTATACATTGAAATATTCTGAATAGTACTATTTAATACTTTGCAAGACAATCCATTCAAACTCATACTTTTTAAAATGGCATTAAAATGAGCCTATAGGAGAGTCCTGTCATTAAAATCCTGGCAACAGTGACAAAACAAGTTTAGAAGTCCACAAAGCAGTTTATCCTAATACACGTACACATGCATGCATGCACCCACACATATACACAAATACACATATACACACATACATGAGGCTGAGAAAGAGAGAAAAGGCCAGTGTTACATAAAATGTATAAGTACAGAGCACATCCTCTGAGGGTAGACTGCATGAGCTAACAAAGCTTCGGGCATTTTGCACCTTCTGAGCAGGGCTAAAACATGGTAGATTTTAGGCAAGTTAGAATTTCAGGATAACTGCATAATTCTGCTCTTTCTTATAACTGACCATCACCACCACCACCCCTAAACAACTACTTATGACTTCTTTTATTCAACAACACAGAGAAGCTTTTCTGCCCTGGGTATCCTCATGTTTGGCTTTATGATATACTAGTTTTTATCTAAATGACTGTGCCTGTCACTGATGCTGAGTACCTGGCCCTGATGCCCAGGGCACATGACGAGCTGGGAATGACAGAAGAAATGTTCCAATGATGACTACTGACAGAAACGAGAAGATGGAGTCATGTGTCCATGCCAAAAGGTGACCCACATCTAATACCTGGTTGCTGGGGTGTCTCCAAAACAGCTCCACAAACCAGTTATATTTTATTTAGTTCATAACAAGCTACATGCCTTTTAATAAAGATTACAATAACACTTTTAAAGGGAACCCAAACACTGCTTCCTGGCTAACATTCTCTGTAATGTTTCCCATCTACTTTCCAATTCAAGTAACACTGGGAACATGATTGGCCCTAATATTACGGAGAGTTTACAGAACACATTACCTTTCCCAGCTCTATGAGAAAAGACTATAATATTTTTAACATATATGCCACCAAAAAGTGATGTATCCTGCCCAAGACAGAGCATACTTCCAGGCAGGCCACAGAAATCAAAACCTTATTTCCATCTCATCTTAACTCTTACTGCACTCAGTTTTTCATGATTGTTAACCATTGACTTGAAGGGTCTGCTAAGCAACACGCATGGGCCAAATCTTGTCCTCAGTTGCTTTTCTAAATAAAGTTTTATTGGAACAAAGCCAAGACAACCACGGTCTATTGGTGTTTTCCCACAAAAAGGGCAGAGCTGACTATCTGTGTCTAAGACATATGGCCCTGTAAAACATTAGATGTTTTCCATCTGGTCCTTTACAGGAAAAGTTTGCCAATGCCTAATTTAGATACAACTGTGTCAAATCAGGTGACTAGTGCCTGGATTAAGAGTTTAACTAAGGATCCCATTTGAAAACAGATACCTAAGGCTTATCCCTAAACCTGGGCCAAGCACTAGACTAAAACTTGAGTGAATTAAAACACAGAATTTTTCAGTACCAAGCTCTGGGCCAGAATTCTGAAGGATGGACCCAGACAACATACTCAACATGATTATCTAAGTCATCAGTTGCTCCAGAACACAGCCAGACAAGCTCATAATCCTAGTGTGAGGTGACACACCCAGAGATTCAGGAACTCTGGGCTGGGCTTTTGATCTTTGTATTCCAAGCACCTAGCAAGTAGACAAGGCCTGGTGGATAAAGGTTTCTGACCAATTGAGTAAAAAGTCAGTCTGTCTACTCAGCAATACATAAGGACCGATCCAACAGCATGTGAACTTTCTCTACAACTGTTCTGAATCACACATGATCACAGCCCTCTCTGCCCTCTCTTTAACCCTCCCAGTGTCTCCATGAGGACATTGCCTCATGAGGCATGTCAGCCCCTGGCCCTGGGAATGGCCTGGCCAGTACCTGTACTCTCGTTCCTGCAGGATCTCCACGGGGTCCAGGCCTTGTGGTTTCTGGATCGGGCTGATGCGGCTCTGTTTCTGTTGCAGCTGCAGGACTGGAGAAGGCTGCCCTGGGCCGGGCTGCTGCGCAGAGGGCCCAGGCATTGCTGTGGCCGTGGTCTGGGTGGCGGCTGGGGGTGCAGGTGAAGGTCGGCCGCTGGGTGTGGGTGCTGACAGCTTCTGTGGGGTGCTCTGACCACTCAGCAGCAGCTCCTGCCCGGGGCCTGTAAGACAAGAGGGACTTAAGTAGGACAGGACAGAGGGAAGGACCCCAGCTGACCATGCCTATCTCTCATCCACCAGCAACCACCACCAGGGTCTTATAGTCAAGAGCTGACTAATAGAGGGCACAAAGGAAGGAAAGAAATGAAGGGCAATGGTGAAAGAGGAAAAGTGGCCTGGCATGTATTCCACAGGGAAACGGCACGTACTAGCGAATTTTGTCAAACATATCCAAAAATAAAAATAAAATAAAAAATAAAAAATGACTCCTAGTTGTAATAAATCAAGGAAATGACAAGCAGGTTTTTAACACCACATTCAGCAGTGGAGTTATTGTTGTTGTTTTTGTTGTTGTTGTAGTTGTTAAAGAATCACAGGTGGACCCAGCACTTGCGAGGCAGAGGCAGGCAGATTTCTGAGTTCAAGGCCAGCCTGGTCTACAAAGTGAGTTCCAGGAGAGCCAGGGCTACGCGGAGAAACCCTGTCTTGAAAAACAACACCCCCCCCCCAAAAAAAAACAAAAAACAACAACAAAAAACAAAACAAAAAAGAATCACAAGTGGATTCAAACTTCAAAAAATGAAAAAAATCCTACAATAATCAGATGCAATGGGTGTGGCCCCAAGGTCTCACTTCGCAAACTGCTGATAAGTTCCTGCAAAACAGGCTTCTGTCCCAACAGCTGAAGCTGGGATCCAGTGCCTAGGGCTAAAAGAGCTAACTGGTCTACTGGGAACTAAAGAGACTCAAACTTCTTATCTATTCTGCAAGCTTATTTCAGGCTTAGTTATAGTGAATCCCAGGAAGTAAATCTTATTTTAATTACATTATTAAAGTATTTCTAAAACTACTCAACATTAGGGGTAAAATATGCTTGTTTTCACCTAACACAAATTAGCAAATATTAAGATTCAAGAAAGCCTTTTTTCTTATTATCAGATGATGGCAAGAAATCTTCAGTCTGCCTCTGAAGCTTAGCACCATGGCCTAGACCTGTAACTCCAGCCCTTCAGAAGAAGAGACAAGGCTTGTGGTCAACCTGGACTACAGGAGACCCTGTCCCTAAGCAACAAAACAAATCTTTAAGTATTGCTGAATTCGGTTTCAGCCATTTTTTTTTCTGCATTAAGCTTTGGGAATTTCAATTAACTGCCAGAAACAAGTCTAAAATAAGGAGGGCTTCAACTCTCCCCCAGGTGAGTTCTCCGTTTCCTTAAAACTGAATACAATTAGTGAAGGTACCAGATGCATTAATACATTTAAAAAAAAAAAAAACCCACTAAGACTCAGTCAGCAGATGCATAAACCACAAGAAGAATTCATCCAAGTATTTCTTATATCCTTTCTTAGGAGAAAAAAAATATAAAGCCATTAAGCACACACACACACACACAAAAAATCATAGTCCAAAACTTCAGAGAGGCACAATAATTAACCATACAAAGGCAGGAATCATGGAAAATGGAACACATTTCTTCAACTTCTGACAAATGTCACTTTGAGGACTTCAATGACAATCCAGAGAAAGCCATAGGCAAACATGGTGACACAAGGAATGTGAGGGATTAGTACAAAGGGCTTGGGGAAGCTTCAGTGTGTGTGTGTGTGTGTGTGTGTGTGTGTGTGTGTACAGGTACTTCTCTCAACAGCTGCCTCGGGCTATTTTTCTTTCTCTTCCAAAAATTTCTCAAACAATATAGACCTGGATAAGATTTTTCCTTTGTGCCCCGCCCCTCCTCCATGATTTCTGTGTATTCCCTGGGCTGTCTAGGAACCAGGTTCTGTACTGCTTCCTGAGTGCTGGGTTTAAAGGCGTGTGGCACCACTCCTCTGCTAAAGTTTTTTCTTAAGCTAATTTATAGTCCTGGTATTCTTGGGAGTTGGTTTTTAAAAGTTCTGGGGTGAAATAGATAGCTCTTTATTTTTATGTCAAGGATTTATCATCATGTAAAGTTGTTATTTCAACTAAATTCTTTAATATTTGTTTTCTGAATGGGAGCTCTTTTACAAAATACATAGATCTTCATTAAGTGTTTTATTTAGAACTTTTTTCATCCATATTTAAGAAAGCAATTCTTAAATTAAGAAAGCCCAGATTTCTTAAGCACTGGCACGTGGTTATATAGGGCAGGCCTTAGACTACATTTCCCGAGAGGTCTTTAAGGAATGTGTTTTCCTTTGCATTGCCTTATATATGACTAGTCAAATGACAGACAATACATATTTCTAGCATTTTTTATATTTTTTATTTTGAATTAGATTTATTTACTGGGGGAGCATGCATCCAAAGTGCATGTATGAACATCAGAAGCCATCCTGCAGGAGTCAGTTCCCTCCTTCCACTGTGTGGATTCTGGGAACCAAACTCAGTCTTCAGACTTGGTGGCAGGAGCTCCTACCCACTGAGCAAGTAGAACTGAATATATTAGGAGCCATGGTCTTAGCATACTAAATGATGAGCTTCCTCTAGTTTCAGATTCTCAAAGTACACTTTTTCCGGAAAAGAAAATCTGGTAGTTATTGGTAAAATAGTATCACAATGATGACCATAAATTTCACTCTCAAAGTATTTTCCCTCTTTTTCTAAGATCAAAAGATAAAAACATCCCATGAGTCCAGCACTGGGTACACATTCACTGGTTGCAGTCCTTACCACTACCACCAACCCACTTCATAGCCAGACTACCAGAAATACAAAAGCAGGATTTAATGAAGAAAAGATATTATCCACTGGTCAATTCTTTTTTTGGGGGGGGGGGGTTATCTCCATGATAAGGCTGATATGCCTGATTAGCCTTATCCTAGTACATTGAAATCTGGTGGATTCATCCTTCATATTGAGAAACAGAAACCTAACCATAGATTTACGTATTACAGTGTTTAACTTAGCAGCATTCCTAGGCGCTGGAGAGCGCTTGTTCTTGCACAGGACCTAGGTTCAATTCCCAGTACCCACACAGTATCTCAGAGCCATCTGTAACTCCAGTTCCAGGGGATCTGATGCCTTTTCTGACCTCCCCAGGCACCAGGCCCAAACAAGATGAACATACATACATGCAGGCCAAACATTCAGGCACAGAAAGCAAAATAACTCTTTTTTTTCTTTTGCAAAATAACTCTTAAGAAAAAAGTAACATAAGATTACCTACTGCCCCCCAAACAGAAAGAAAATAGAGCTATTTCCTTAGCTCTATTACCCCACTGTCTATGTAAAGCTGACCAAGTTACCAAGTCCTGTGTCTGCCCCATCATTGGTAGAATGGAGACTATACCTCTCAGATTAAGTGATCTTGAGGCTTTTCCTCAATTTTTCATCTTTATTGATCAAGGATGGAGAGAAAAACAAATCTAACTTAATCACTGTATGCCACCCAACAGAAAACCCTTTTAGAAAGCACTTCTGGAATTTGGGTACCCTATGAGCTGGCGACCTGGGGAGCTATTTTCTGGGCCAAATTTCAAAGCATGTCTGCAGTGTCACACAACCCAGTGCAGATGCTCCTTGGGTCAGTGGACTTCCTTGTGCGTTCCCTGCAGGCTGCTATAGGGGATACTTAGGAGAAAATTCTATTTCCTAGCTAAACCCAGATTGGTTTACTGGGTGGGTCTGTTTTCTCCTCTCTCTGACTGACTGTATAAATACATTGATTTACAGAGACCGGGAAATTCAATGTAGCTTCCTGTACTTACACTCAGGATGTGAGCCTCATCTCCTCAGCTTAGTGCCTGTTCTACAGGACACTGACAGAGAGTACAGGATGAGGGCCACAAAAACCACCCACTGTGCACCAAACACCTGTGGTTAACGACCTAAGGCCTTTCCCCTCACCTTCAAACTGAACAGGGATTGAATTTTTAATTTGTCTCTCCAGTATTTATGGTCAGTGTTCAAAATGCAATCTACTTCAGCCCTTATCTTAGGAAGCGAAGTAGAATCTGTACTGCCTGGCTCTCCTGAAAGTGGCCCAATCCCATCCCATCTGATAGGAAGTAACTGGGCAACGTACTCACTACAACACCTGCGCCTCAGCCTCCCTCACCTGCACAGCATTTCTAGCACTCAGATACCACTCAGCACACAGGGTAATTATGCAAATCACCAACCCTGCATTAAAGAGAAATGTGATTTCTACAGGTTAGAAAAAAAATAAATGAAGTAAAGAATATTAAAGTGAGCATATCCAAGTTTCAGATGACACCCCAACACAAGCATTTATTAAGATGAACAGAAAACAAAACAAAGAAACCCACTTTCTTTTTCTACCACTATATAGCTGTCCTCTCACCTTCCCCAAACCACAACTTTTTCAGTTCTCATTTTCATTCCGCTTTAGTCCCCAAAAGGAAAAGAGAATCAAAGCGAAAAGAGAAATATGTCTTCATCTGGAGCACTGCCCGCATGCACAAGGACAAGGCTCTGCTTGAGAAGTGGCCAACGAGTCCGCCGCTGCTCCAGCCCAGCCCCGCACAGCACACATGCGCAGTGTGCATGAGGGCATCCAGCTAAGGAACAATGTCACTTCCGGTGAGTTCTAGCTCTGGAGTAGGTTTGAGGAAGGAAGACCAACCCAGTGCTGTATACACATTCTCTTTGTTCATTTAATATACTAGGAAAGGGGACAGAAGAATGGGAGAGAGCTGACCTGACTACCTTAGGAGAAGTGCATGTATTAAAATGTTTTTCCAGGGTATTTATGAGCAAATACACTTTTTTAAAGGGGAGGGGGGATAGTTTAATACTGACTTTAAAAAAAAATCTTTCCATTATTTAGGTTTACTCCAAGTGTCTATAAAAAATGCCATTATCCAATAAGGTTGTTTGTCCTTCTATGTCAGATTTCTGCAAAAGTTTTATAGGATCAACACTCGTGAAGGACGCCTTACTCTTTTAGAAAGAGATATTTCCTTTCCTCATTCACCTATGGCCTCCTGGCTACTTAGGCAGAAAACAATGATCTGCCCAAATTTTCATTTCTTACAAAGCATGGCAGCTGGGACATAGAAAAGACATGAGCAGTGGGTGATAAAATTAAATCCTGCTAACAGTGATGCGATGAGGCAGAAGAGTGGGAAAATTAAGAAGGGTACCCCTTTTGTGGAAATGTCCCCGAAAAATTAAGGCACAGTTAGGTTCAGTTGACATGAAGTATTAGTCACATGGATGCACTCAGTTAACATAAACTTCACTGTTTAAATTTCACTACTTCATTCCCATCCTTCGGCGCAAAGGCTTCTCAGATGAGGAGTTCAGCATCCTACTTCATGCTGTGGAATTTTTTTCCTGCTCAACCGAGGTCACTTTAAAGCTGCGAATGCCTTTGGAGGCCTATGGCGTGGCGGGTGACACCCCAAGACCTGCTTCACGCACCGTGGATTATGCTCATGTGACAAAATCCCATAATTTTATCTCTTAGGAACTTCACTTTGTTCCGTCCGCTCTGCCTCGGTGCCAGCTATCTTGATGTAACCAGCTGGCTTCTGCGTAAAACCAGGTTGTTAAAGCCACTCATGCACTAAGATGTGGGAAGCAGAGATGACGAATTCTGTTAACAGAGTTTCCAGAGTAAGACTGAAAAGAAGCTGTGCTAGGAAGCTATGATCTCCACTCTTCACACACAAGAGAGAAGAACTGAGGCAACACACACACACCAAACACACACACACACACACACACTCACTCACTCACTCACACTCTGAAGATCCTTTCCCTGGACTGGAGGATTTGGGTCAAGGAGGGAAATAGTCAATAACATGAGCTTTCGAGTCACGGCTGCTAGGGTCTGGATCTGATGCCCTCCATGCAGCAGAGGGGACATGTGCCAGGGACATGTGCCAGGGATGTGGCAGAGCACCAGTGAGCAAACAGGTCCTCAGCGTCTAAGCTACACACACAAGTTTTCCTTCTATTTGGACAAATTCTCTAGGGCTTTAGTTTTAGAGCTTTACAATTTTACTTAGAGTTCAATTTGTCATTCCCCTTCATGGAGTTTGGGGTGTCTTTTCCAATGATACTATTTAGTCCCGCCATCTTTCAAAAGGCTCCCTCTGTGGCCACACAGAAAATCTGGGTATGAAATAATATTTTTTCATTAAAAAGTTAACTGCTAAACAATACTGTTGGTGCATGCCTGTCTCAGAGACAGACAGAATGCCATAGGTTCAAGGCTAGCTGGGGCTTCAAAGAAAGAACTTGTCTTAAAAATTGTGCGCGCGCGCGTGCGCGCGCGCACACACACACACATACACACAGAAGGAAAGAAAAAAAAAACACATTCTGTATTCTAAATGTTTATATCTCCCCAAATTCCTATGCTGAAATCTAAATCCCCAAGTAGATGGTATTAGGAGGTAGAGAGAATTGTGAGAGGGTAGAATACAGGTGCCTAGAAAGCAAGGACTCACCACATGATAAATTTGCTGACATCCTAATACTGTTGGAAGTCTCCGCCTCAGAACTATGAGACACAATTTTCTGCTTGTTTTGTATTGGGCTTCAGTTTTATGATAGGATTTCATAAATCCCAAGCTAGGATTCCAACTCACAATATAACTGAAGATAACAGTGACCTTTTGACCCTCCTACATCTTCCTCCCAAGTGCTGGGGTTAGATAGTTATATGCCACAGCTGGCTTAAGATACCCATTGAAAATTATTAACTTTTTGTGTGTATATGTGAAGTATATAAGTAAGCTTGTGCATGTGTGTGTGTGAAGGGGCGTGGAGGTTAGAAAAAAAAATATGGGTGTCCTGAGGCCTACTATATCAGTGTCTGCCTTATCCCCTTGAGATCTCCAAATGAAGATACAGTTCCATTGGTGGCCAGCAAGCACCAACAATATTCCTGTCTCCCTCCCTCCCAATCCTTTACCACAGCGCCCAGATTACAGGTGCACACAACTATACCTGACTCTTGTGTGTGTTCTAGGGACTCGAACTTAGATCACGCTGCTTGCATAGCAAGCACTCTTACCTACTGAGCCATCTCCCCAGCCGACCACTAGAGTCATTTCTAATGTCAAGTCCACAGCAAGAGTTCATCTCCCGGGTGTCTCTATGTTTTAAAACTAAATCTATCAGAAAAGAAACACTAACTCGAAAATTAAAATATTTAAATCAAATATACTAATCAGAATCTTTTCTCCTTACCTGAGTTCCTACACCTAGGACAAATATCCCAAATTCACCAATGCGATGGTTATTAGCTTGCCAGTTTACCCAAATGAGTGGAAGCCGTTCACAGGGGATGGTACTTGTGTCTGGAGAACATTACGATCTCCGTTATCTAAAACCCTGATAGCTAAACCATAGCCTCTGTTTATCTAGTTCCTTTTAAAACCTTGATTGAATGAATGAATGATTGATTAGGGAAATAGTCATGTGTGCCATGGTATGCATGGACAGCCAGCAGGTCAGGAGACAATGTTCTATAGTTGTTTCTCTCCTTCTACCTTTCTGTAGGTTCTAGGGATGGAACTCATGGTCCCTCATGCCTGTGGGGTAAGCACTTTCATCCCCAGCTATCTTGAGAAGCATACTAGAAATGCAACCTTCATAAAGGAGCACTTTAAAGGCCCCTGTATTTTTCTTGAGTTCTACCAACATGAAAGAGCTGTGTCTCCAGAAGGCCACGTGGAGGACAGCAATCAGAGCTTTGGATCCTTATCCCAAGGAGTCTGAGAAACAGAGCCCGTGGATCTGTTACCCTGCTAGGAATAAATGTTACCAATGTTTCTGTCATGCAAAGCCTTTTATAACAACAACGACAGCAACAACAACAATAATGTAATGATAGTCAGGTTTCCATATCTGTGAGTCCCAACTTGGTGAATTCAACTAGCCACAGATAAAAAATCAGGGGCAAAAATGCATCCGTACTGAGTATGTATAGACTTTCTTGTCATTACTCTTTAAAAGACGGTGTATCAACCATTCTGATGGCGTTCACGTTGTAGTCGGTATTTCTCCCAAACAATCTACAGATGATAAAATACACAGAAAGGATGTGCATAGTTTAAATGCAAATGCCTCTGCACATTTCATATAAGGGACCTGAACATAACAGATCTCGGTGTCTATCCACTGGGGTCCTAGCAGCAATCTGCTTCACACACCAAGGAATGACTGTAATTTGAAGGATAATCACACCTGGGAGATCCACTTTATATTCTCATGCCAGAAACGGACGTTGAGTCCTCTGAGAAATTGGGAAGCAACTTCCCTCTGAATGGTGAGAATGAGATCCGTGACCCCACCTCCTTGTGGCTCTGTCAGAAAACTCAAGTCCTCTTTGAAGCTTAGCCGTGGTAACTGCAGGGGGCTATTATGGGCTCTACATCTCTGACCTAGAGATTCTTGCTTCTTTTTAAAATTTCCCACATTTTCAGCTTTCTTATTTGATTTATATATTTTTTTACAACAGGTCTCATCAAATGCATAAATGTTATTCCAACAAACAGGGTAAGAAATAAATAAATCAACAAATATTGAAAGACTCGGTTGGGGGCCAATTTGAGCAAGGAGTTCTATATCTGAATGTAGAGGATGAAGGGCCTCCTAACCTGGAGTATACTGATGGGCTTTCAATCAACCTTGTACCTCTTAAAAGAGAATACAGGATCTTAGGAGAATGTGCTTAGTGTTTCTGTGCTTTCTCCCAAGGTTCCCAGCTTGCAGGAGGGTCTGCAGATAAGAAGCACTGCTCTAGGACTCTTTATAGCCGGAACCAAGAATCCTAGCCAATCTCAACAGCTTCTACCAACCCAGTGCTTCTGTGTGCAGAAGGCTGCTTATGCAAGCTGGACCAGAATGATATTCATTTGGTTGTGCATTAACCTACCAGATGGTCTATTGTAGCTAACAAGAGCTGGCTGTTGCTGTTGCTGCTGCTGCTGCTGCTGTTGTGGCTGCTGTGGCTGCTGTGGCTGCGCCTGCTGCTGAGGCTGCTGTGGTTGCTGCTGGGGCTGCTGTTGCTGTTGCTGCTGCTGCTGCTGCTGTTGCTGCTGCATGCCAGGCAAGGTCCGTTTTCCCTGGACTGCAAGCTGCAGGGTTTCAGGGAGAGGCTGGCCCCTGGCCAACATTTTGTAAGCTAAAATCTGAGCTCGGAGCTGATGCAACTGTACAGGACTGAAAGGCGAGGGACCTCGGTTAGGCTGGTTCATGGCCTGCAGATCTCCTGGGATGAGTGTCCCTGGCTGGCTTGGCGGCATCTGGGGTGGGGTTGGGCCTCCTCCAGATATAGGGCTGGAGACGTGCTCCGGGGCTCCCAAAGGAGACGGATGTGGTGACATATAACCTAAAATAAAAACATAATAATATCACAGGCTATAGCAAATGACTGAGAGTAGAGGAGTAGTCTCAAGTACTCTAATAATTTCCTAGTGCAACACGACATGATAGAAACTTAAGGTATTAATAAGTTAACAATTAACATATAATTCAGAAGTTTAATCCATAATACAGTTTTTCTATGATTCAAAACTATCTAGTAGGTACATTGAAAAGGTCAAAGAAACAGGTAAAGATAACTTTATAACAGTTTACTTAACACCCACAAGACTAGCATTTCAAAAAAGAGCTACTTTGTATTCCGTTTTCATAATGGGTCTTTGATACCCTGTGCTTCGTGCTCACAGAACATCTGGATTTCTCTAGCCACATCTCAAAATGATCAATAGGCACTTGTACCCTAGAAGGCAAACTGAGTGGTTGTTAGACACCTGCAGGAATGACGATGAAGGGCAGCATTCTACATTAGAAGCAGCTCTAAGCCATTCAACAAAACATGAAGAGGTCTAAGGTGGCTCTGTACAGAACAGACAGTGTCTTATGAAGAAATCAAGTATTATTTGGTTGATTATCATGCAAGCTGCCACTAACTGGCAATTACAGTCGCTGTGTAATGGTTGCACACAGCATCTCAACTGAGTTTGGTCCTGAAACAGGCTAAACCAAGGACTGAGTGCAGGTAATTTATATGGGAGATGTTGGGACAGTGAGTGGAGTAGGGAGAGGTGATATATGGGAGGGAAGATAGCCAATAAAAAATGCATTACCAAGCCAGCTGTTGCAGCAGGCCTTGAAGATTAATCCACTGCAGAAGCTTTGGGATACAAGATAAATAAACTACCTGGGCTTATTTCAGGGAGGAGGTTTAAGAAGCAGGAGCATTTTGATTCCTATAGTATCAGTCACTGGTGAAATCACTAGTCTCACTAATGCTGTGGGGGTCATAGGACACTATTCCACTGTAAGTAATGGAGGCATCACCCAATCAGAAGTGAATTAAGATGATGATGCCAGGCAACCTGAAAGGCTTAGGCGCAGGAATGGCAGAAGGACCAGAGCACAGTGCAGATGTCAATCCCCGTACAACCCTTTGAAGGAAAATTCTGTTGCTTCATATTCTAAGGTGAGGCTCCAGAATCACTCAGTGTCACACAAGTACATTTTTGTAGCACAGCTTGTTTTGTTTGTTTGTTTTGTTTGTTTGTTGCTTTTGAGACAGAGTTTCTCTATGTAGCCCTGGCCATTCTGGAACTCACTCCATAGACCAGGTTGGCCTCAAACTCACAGAGATCTGCCTGCCTCTGCCCCCCAAGTACTAGATTAAATATATGTATCACCACCACTGGATGTATAGCTCAGGTTTTAGAATCAAGTCTGTCTGAACACACTCAATAATCTACTATACATTTTGTTATTTCAAAATATGTCAGGTCTTTAAAATTTCCAAACTCTCCAGGCTTAACACTAGAGATATAATGAAAAAATGGAAGGCGCCAACTTGGGTTTTAACATACCAAATTGAGGAAATAAAGAATATTTTTCTGAAGGAAGAAAAAGTAAAACACACAGAACTTTCAAGGGACGCAATTCAGAAGGTGGTGTGCCAAACAGTACCCACAAAACCATTTGACTGAGCGTTGGTTGTCAAAGGGAGCGCAGGAGATGGAGAAGGGAACCAATTGGCTACTGCGATTGCACAGCTGCCTTAAGTTCAAACAAAAGACCAATTTTAATAAGTAAAAGTGTTCCCAAGGCAGGACAGGACAAATCCAGGTGAAAAGACCTGACCCTTTGAGGAGCACGTGTTTGATGGTTATCATAAAGGTTACCACCAGTCTGCATACTAGGCGCAGGCTGTGTGTGTGAACCCATGTCAAGTCTGTATAAAAAAGTTTCATGGCCACAAAGATCCAGAGATAGGCGGCCTCCACAGACCACCACCATCCTGAAGCTAGGAAAAAAATGATAGTTTTATCTGTGGTTTGGCTATTCGGAGGGGGAAATAGCACAAATTAGCACAACCCCCTGAAAAGAATTGTTCTTGTATTGATTATTAAGAACTGAGACCCCATGTGGAGGACTCCTATCCAAGAGGGAGGAACTGCTGGGTCTCAATACCCAAATCCCTTCCTCATGCGGGAGCATTCAACATCAGGATTGGGGTTCTAATTCTAGTTAGTTGTCTATGTAAGTGAGCCAAGGAAATCTCCCTGAAGTCAGCCTGTTAGATTGCTAGCATAAACAATCCAACATTGTGCTACTGATAACAATAAGAAGTTAAGGAATAAGATTCTTAACTTCTGCCAATGATATTTTTCCTGTTCACGAAACTGATATTCACCCTTTTAAGCTGTTCAAAATGGCTGTTCACTAAATGCCTTTCTTCCCAATTCTGAATCTAATATACGAAGGAAAACTTATATTTTCATAGTAGGAAGATATGACACAAGGAGTTAAGATGAATCACTAGTCTTCTGTTGCCCACCCAGTCTTCCCCATTTTCTAAGCTGTCACAGAATTCCCGTTACAAGGTCTAAAATACTGGACAAACCCATAAACTCAACTGTATAATGTAGCTTATTAAACCCATCTTTTTTTTTTAAAAAAATATTTATCCTTTTGATGTATGTGAGCACACTTCAGACAGACCAGAAGAGGGCATCAGATCCCATTACAGATGGTTGTGAGCCACAATTTGGTAGCTGGGAATTGAACTCAGGACCTCTGGAAGAGCAGTCAAGTCCTGTTCACCACTGAGCCATCTCTGTAGCCCTAGAACCCATCATTTTAAGTCACGAATAAAGCTTTGCTATGACGTTGGGCGAAGATCAAGTATACATTACAAAGCTGTGACAACTGCATTGAACAGATGGCCTCAAAACCCTGGAGGCCGAACAAAAGAATCTGTAACAGAGAGCGGCGGCATGTACTCCAAAGGCCTAGATGCTGGACGCAGGTCTGGCTGGGCCTCTGCTCGGCACATCTGGGAGGTGGCAGACCTTTGAAGATGTGGTAAGTAATTGTGGATATGCTATTGAGAGGGATATCAGGACCCCCATCCCTTCTTGTCTATCTGTGTCTTGCTTCTGAGGCACTAACAGGAAAGTAGGCCTCTGGGCAATACCCACCGCTCTCTGTACTTCGCCATCTCAGACCTAAGTTCACAGAGCCAAGGTGGACGGAAACATTTGTAATTGAGCCAATATAAATGTTCCCTCCTTCCAACCGGACTGTCTGGAATATTTTGCAACAATAATGAAAAGCTGACTAACATACCCAGCCACTGAGAAATCAAGGCAGGAAAGCAGTGATACGTTTGACAAGAAGGAACCTGGCAGGATAACATTCATATGGTGAGATCAATCAATAGAATATGAGATTTTGCCTCAGATTTGAAAGAAAGAAGCTGGGGTGGGAAGAAATTGTTTCCCAGAATTTACAGAAGAGGTTAATAGAATCATTCTGTCACTGTGACATTAAAATGTGACAGTGGCTTAGCTACAATGAAAGGGAATTTTTCCCCCCTGACATGAGTAGCATCCCATAAAACTTGAGGGAAAACAGATTCTAAACGATGCATCAGCATAACATATTTTGGTAATTATCCTTAGTTGAGAAAACAGAGAGAAGAAATTGCCTCTGAGTAAAATATCCATTTGTGTGAGGAGAACACTGTTGCTGCAGATACCGCTCTTTTCAAAGTTTTCTTTGAGTTACTCATCCAAGTGTCACAAAAATGGCAGTTTTCCTTCACTGGTCTTCAAGAGTCATTATCTCCCTAGTTTCACCTTGCTGTGGAGGGAAGCAATAAGTTCTCTCCAATTAATAATCTCAAATTTTGAAGTACTAATTTTATACACACTTTCTATATACAACAACATATGCATGTATTTAAATTATATATATACACATTGTGTGTGTGTGTGTGTGTGCACGCACTCCTATAAGAGCATTCTTAATCCTCTGTGTTAAAAATAAACAATGTTATCTTTGGGACTATGAGGTATACAAGCATTTACTGAGGGAAATGGTTTTGCCTTCCAAGCAATACCCTAAACTATTCTAACCTGTGTTATGAATTAGTTAAAGCTAGCAGCCTTCTGATCAATACTGGACCTCCCTATAGCTATTGGTTTAGAAAGAAGTTTCCACAATGGGATTTTTTTAAGCTACATGCTATTACAAGGTCAGAATTCTTTTTAGATCATTATATAAAATGGAAATGCATTATACCAACACTGTTGTATTTTTAAAACATTTACTCCCCAGACTACAGAACCCTTTACGATTTTATAAAATATTACATGCTAGTTCTGACTCCACTGACCGAAAGTCCTCCTATTTCTAAGTAATTAACACTGATGTAATTTATATAAAAACAGAACCATTTAAAAGCGTGGGTTGTTGCATGTATAATTTGTTTCTGTATCTAATGGAGCACAGTGTGCAGAGTGGTAGAGAGCATTCCTGACAAGCAGGATAAGGTAAACAAAATAATCTTAAGGGGAGAAGAAGAGTAAAACTATAAGAGAATTTTCAGGAGAAACAAATGGGAAACTATTCTCAATTATAAAATTCAGGTGTCTTTATTTGTTCCTCAGGGGCATTCCCACAGCGCCAGTCACTTTTAGGTGTCTGGCAAGGCCAGGAAGCAGAAAAAGTTGAAGCATCTGGCTTTAGGAATTACTGCACGCAATCCATCCTTACCTTCCAGGTACTGAAACTGAGGTCTCATTATCGCTGAGTGCACATGGCCCCTTAGAATTTAAGGGATGAACCTAGAGGTGCCTCTACAATTCATTCCCAAAATTCTCCTTCCTATCCTGCGAAAGGACTCACTCCTCTGATACTCCACTGCAGGTCAAGATTTCACGAGTCATCTGGGATAATTATGCTCACCTGATACCAAGACTCTGATCAGACCCTGGGATGTTCATGAGCATAGATAACAGCAGAGGGGCACCCGAGTGTCAGCCTCTGTGACCTGCTTATTTAGAGTTTGTAACGAAAACACCTGTGAGTATGTTTCTCTAAAACCTCACAGTCCAGTCTTTTCTGTGGTAGACCCCATCATAAATAGAGGAAAAACTGAAACACACTTAATTACAGGAAAGTATGTTCAACATATAAACCCCAGGTATCCTGCAAGAAGACCCACATACCAGTGTCAATTGGTACTAGATTAATGCATGGACTTTATGTGAAAAAAAAAAAATGACCTATTAGTGATTCTGCATTCAAGCTATGGGTATTTTAATGACTCCGAAGCAGCTTAATATTCCTCCAATAGCAAAGGAAGTACACACAACATAGATGACACAAAGGAGAAAAGAAATTCACATACTGATTAGCTATGGTCAGGTGTTGAATTGTGTTGCTACCCACAAAGAAACACTGATATCCTATCCTCTTTATCTGTCAATGCTACCTCATTTGGAAACAGGGCCATGCAGACGTCACCAAGTTAAGATGAAGTCATACTAGATTAGGGTCCACCTTGATCAAGTACCAAAAAGAAAGATCTGGATCCAGAGACAGCCAGTGAAAATGCCTTGTGGTGACAAAGGGGGCTGGCGGATAGGACTAAAGTGCATAAGTCCAGGAGTGCTAACTTTCACTGGCAACCAGCAGCGGTAGGGAGGAGTCAGCCTCTGAAGCCTTAAGTGACCGTGATCTCTCCAGATACCTTGTTCATGAACTTTTAACCACTAGATCTACAAAAGGATAAATTTGTTTGGGGCCACTAGGTTCACAATTATTTGCTATGGCAAGCCTACGAGACCTACAGAGTCACTGACCAGCAATGGCAAGTGGTTTGGCTGCCAGAAAATGTCACCTTAGACCCAGGGTGTAAGTATCAACTCAAGGGATACTGGTATTTAGTTCAGCTTACTTTTACAGCTGTGCTATTGGTGGTGGAAAGATCTAGATTCTTTTTTTACTCTTATCAATTACTGGCTATGTATACTCAGAGAAATAAGAGAATTCCCTAAGCTTTGGATCCCCCAATGACGATGGGAGTGACAACATTTACCTTACAGGATCAAAATAAGGACTCTCAATAAACGACGCGAAGCTCTTGGATGCATTGAGTTGATAAAATTATTGGGACTTAGGAAATAAAATTCCCCAGTTGAATAATAATAATATTTTGTGGGGTTAAATGAGTGGTAGATATATAGATATAGAGATTATACAGATACAGATATAGAGAAAGAAAGCAAACTAGGTTTAACCATCTTCAGACTCACAGGTTAAAGCTGCTTCTAAATTACTACCAGGAAAGACTGATATCTCTTTGGTATGATATGAAGACACAATCTAATATGCAACGGACACAAACCTTGGCTGTGCTGATCCATTGGGCTCTGTGGAGGGCCCATTCCAGGGTGTGGTGGGCGCATGCTGGTGCCCTTCATGGATCCACAGTGGACATCTTCCACAATCCCCTTGTCATGTATGCCATCCATAGGCTGAAACATGCAAAGGCCATCTATTAGAGACTTCTTTAAGCTACATTATTTCTAACAAGACTACCAAAAGCCACCCCCAAAGTCTTTAAACATATGACACAACCATTCACTGTCCATTCTATGGACGTATATTTTTATACTTCATAAGTAAAAATAATAGGAAGAGATATTACACTAATAAGATCAGCAAAACCATCTCTAAGTCAAAAAATAAGGCTTTAAAAATGGTTGAATTTCATTCTTTAGCCAATGTCACAACTTCCCAATTAAGAAAAACGTACTGTTCACGAGGTAGACAAAGGTTACACACAGTCTCTCCCCCCCCCCACCCCTCTCTCTCTCATACCTCTGTAAATAGCCTTGAAACCTGTTACATATTGAACTTATTCTGGAGTCCAAGTGAAGGCTATGTGAAATGGTTGAGGTGACCTATTTTCCTGGTCATTTTTCCTCACTGGAGGAATGAACTAAGGAAAGTTACAAAGTTGAACCAGAAGGTTCCATGGCAGTTGGGAAGAGAAGAACATAAGGGGCAGAGAAGCCAAGGGGGTGAGTACTGAAAAGGAGGGCGTGAACAGCAGAGACGCTGCTGCCAAGGGAGGGAAAGCAGGAGAGGCTAAAGGCACAGGCAGGATGTAAACACCAAACACAAGGATGGGACACTGGACCGGGGACCCAGAGCATGACAGACACACAATAAATAGCTATTGAACTGAATGTTAATCCAATCCAGAATCAGGCCGTGGAGCGTGTGTTTGGAAAGGGAAAAGTCTATTCTTCCCCAAACTGTAATAGCAATTTTCAAAACAGCCTGAAAGGAACATTTCCAAGAGTTTATAAAAACCAAATGACTCCAAGCAAGAAAAGTATGAGTGTTTGCAGTTTTGGAGAAAAAGAAAGTTAATTTCTGCAGAGTCAAAAGCATGCACTTGAAAAGAGGGAAATTTTTACCATAAAGAGGATGTTCAGAAGAAAAATGGGAAGAATCTGGTATAAAGAGTGTCACTGAGTCTGTTAAGTAGTAATAATAGAGAGGAAATCAAAGCCACGCAGCAGATGTATTTAGGCCGCTTGTTTACTTATTTTCAGTGATGTTGAAAAGCCGAGACTCAGAGGGAGGAGGAGGAGGAAGACAAGGAACATGGCGGCCTGAAAAGAGAGGAAGAGAGAGGAGGCATCTGGCCAGCAGGTGTGAGCTCTGCGGGCTCACCCAGGTCCTCAGGCAGAACGCTACGTGAGGGGCTGTGAGGGGCTGCACGGGAGGAAAAGCAGGGGCCAAAATCGGCAAGGCTGAAAGAGAAAAACTTCAAAGCCCCCAGGTAAGACAAACACAGAACAAAAAGAAGCACATGAACTCAAAGCAAAAAGAGTGTATTGGATATGAGAGATGTAAAGATCACAGGAAAGAAACCATGGGTCAGAAGAGATGCCAATCAATAAAACTGCCCAATAGAAAAGCAGGACTAGCCTCCACCCATATACTTAATTTTTTTTAAATGCTTTGATCACAAAGGTTAACATGTCCTCTACGTTTTTCCTCAGGTCATCCGGAGGTTTGGTAACACACAGAGTCTACAAGGAGAGAACACACGTAGACTAAACCTCCAAGTTAACATGCCATGAGATGATTCGGTGACTTCAGTATGTCAAGATGTCGCCCCCATAATATATGCTATGGAAAAGAAGAGCTTTAGTTCAGTAGATATTTGACGAGACAAGCAGGCCCTGTGGCACAGAGAAGAGGAGAGAGTTCAAGGCCCTTCTGGGTCACATAGTGATGTCCAGGCCACATGAGCTACATGAGACTCAAGCAAACAAACAAGCAAATGTGGGGAGGGTTACAAACTTGGGGATACTGCAGATATATTATTGAATAAAAAGAGGAATGTTTCAGAATAATAGAGATGGTATGGTTCTGTGAAGACAAAAACCCAGTCTGTGCATACCTGTGTTGATGCTGTGCCTATCACAGTATGGGAAAGTGACATGTGGAATGTACAAACAACTGTTTCCCTGGGTGATTATCTCCTTTATTTTGGTCCTGTTCCATTTTCACAATAAGCGCATACTACTTTCCCGATAGTAAACCTTCACTTTGGTGTTCTAAAGCCCAACCTTGAAAATGACTTAAGAGTCCTATAAAATGAGGAAAAGACCTGCCCCTTTCTAAGGGCGATGCTTTTGTTTTAATCAAGTATCTTCTATCATTTGTCTGCTGTAATGGTTAACTTAATATGTCACCTTGAATTAGCCATAGATATCCAAACTACTTGGGTAAGCATTATTTCAGGGTTTGTCTCCAAGCGGTTTACTAGGAGGGCTTTCTGGTTGCCGGGCCTCCAGACTTGGATGAGGAGTAAACCCCTTCTCCATCCTGCTGACTATAAACTGTGAGCTTTGTTAGCCTTCAGAATCACATGAGCCAATGAACTCCTCAGGATAATCCTTGAATCTCATTGGTTCTGTTTCTCCAGAGATCCTGGATGTATCTGCGGCCATGCATATGTACACGCAGCTATGTGATGTTGTCTACAGGGATGTAAAGCCTCTACTGGTCCCATGAGACAAGACCTTCCTGTAACATATGGTGTCCTTGTTGGTTTTCTTTGGTCATTGCTAACCTTCAAAGCAAACAGTCTAAGAGGAGCTTTCTTTCTCAGAAAAGCTATCCTTAGTAGCTCTTAGAAGGGCCCTGTACTGAACAATTCCCATGTGATGATAATCCTCCTGGCAAGTATCAAAGTCTCATCAACAGGGTGGCCTGACACTATTCTGGGAATGAACAACAAGATCTTCTGAACCAGAGTTCAGAACAGGGGATCCCCCAAGATTCCCACCGTACCTTATTTGACACATCGGAAACTCACTGAGCAGGATTGTTGAGACTCTGAGACCAACCTGAGCTATCAACGAATCTCAATAAAGCAATAAAGAAAGAATTCCCCATAAACTACTTAATAAAGTCATTTGAAAATATACTTTCTAAGGATTTATTTATTTGTGGGTATGTTTATGCACATGCACCCTTGCACACCCATGCTTTCGATCACGATACCTATAGGGTGCCGGAGGAGTTCAGAAGAGGACATCATTTCATGAAAGCTACAGTTACAAGCAAGGGTGAGCTGCCGAATGGCAGTACTACAGGTGCTCTTGGCTGCTGACCTACCTCTCCAGGCCTTGAAATATCTTCAGAAGACGACTTTTATTCCCACTCTTAGAGATCTAGTTTTCATCAAATAAATTTCAACATTTGTAGGGGGAGATTAATTTCCAATATATTGATTTGTGAGTGATATAAATTACATGAGAGATGAGGGAAGGAAGACTCCCTTACTGAGCTACACATTCACCAAGACAAAATACCTTTAACCCACTAATCCCCAAACCTGTCCAAATTGCATGGTGGATCTCCGTGGTTGAAAAAGACATCTTTACTACTGGACAATCTGTAACAGTGAAAATACAGCAGTGGAAGTGTTATATACCAGTTTGGGGATGGTTATGGTTTTAGAGTTGGCTTGGTTGTGGTTTTGTTTTGTTTTTTATAAGATCCAGGTTGGTCTCTAACGCATGAACCTTTTGCTTCAATCTCTCAAGTACTGGGATTACAGGAATGTTTTTAATAACACGCAAGTTAACACAAATTTCTAGCTAGATCCTCATGTTAGCAACAGGAGACAGCTCAGAGTCATGAGAATGGTGGAGCAGGCAAGTGGAGTGGGAGGGAGGGCAGAGAATCTTACCTTATGCAATTGATGCATGCCTTCCTGTGGGAAGTCTGCAGAGCCCATCGTTGACATGGGATGTGAGACACTGGGAGGTCCAGGACTGGGACCCATCATGCTGTGCACAGAACCTGGGGATGGCCCTGGTCCTGGACTAGGCCCCAGAATTGGTCCAGGAGAGGGTCCGGGCCCCGGGGAGGGCCCAGGATGGGGCATTGCAGCTGGGTCTGTGGGTGTAGACATCTATGTCTCCTGACTCTGCCAGTCAGCAGAGTGACACTGAGTTGGAGAGAGGGGGAGAAAGAGAAAGAAAGGAATGTTTTAAACATGATGTTAAGGTCCAAATAAAACAGTCGTTAAAGTCTGATGGTGCCATTTCTGTAACTAACATCAAACAGAACTGCCCAGCCTCCTCCAGATGTTTGAATGTGTGTGATATATAACCCTGGTCTCAGGCTTTATGAAGACCACTTGTTTTAAAAAACACATACTTTAAGTGATTCCCCGGAAAGATAAATCATCCTGGATATAGAGAGACTCACTGGAGCAACTGAAATTTAACACATAAGCAGAATCTAAACAAGTCTGAAATTTATTACTAAACCTACCAGATGCTCTGTTACAGGCTGGCTTAGACACCTCAGAAGTCATTAAGCCCCCACTCACCCAAACCACTGGATAGAAAATCATCTCCAAGTAAGTATCCAAGCAAGACTCATTTTCATAAGCCAACAGGCAATAAAAAAAAAAAAAAAAAAAAAAAAAAAAAAAAAAAACTTCGCAAAGATTTCTAGATAGCTAAAAGGGGGAAAATATAAGTCTGTCAATTGATAATAAAAAGAGAAGTCTCAATTACAGAAAAGGAAGAAAAATAACACACAGGGTGGCACAGTTAATCCTAGCACCTGGGAAGCAGAAGCAGGAGGAGCTCTGTGAGTGCCAAGCCAGTCTGGTGGATAGAGCAAGTTTCAGGACATCCAGCACGACACAGAGAAATACTGTCACAAACACACACACACACACACACACACACACACACACAGAGGGAGAGGGAGAGAGGAAGAGAGGAGAAAGAAGAAAAGAAAAGAAGGAGGAGGAAAGGAGAAGGAAGGGGAGGGGGAGGAGGAAGAGGAGGGAGTGGGAAGAGGAGGAGGAGAAAGAGGAGGAGGCAGCAGCAGCAGCTAGCTACAGGGATCATACAAATATAGGCTCAAATATATCCAGACACATAGATAAGTTCTTGTCTTGATCCTTCTTAGAGTCAGATGAGACATACATGTAAAACAGTAACAAAATCCCAAACCCAGCTGCCTGCCGTACCTACCCACCACAACTACTGGGCCTCAAGTAATCAAAATGAACAAAGCTGTGGTCCTCCTCCCAGGTTAAGTATTAGAACCAAGACCTCTTGGACAACTAAGGCTCATGATTCGTGCTCGGCCCCTGGTCAAGGATGCCAGGGTGTAGCTGTCGGTGTCTGCGAATGGACGTTCTGTTTCTCCAGACTTAACTGAACACTCCTCTATCACCCAGCCGCCAAGCTTCCTGGCATTTCCCCCACTAGGAACAGAGTCACTGTACAGAGTCAAAATGAGTCAAGAAGATGTTTTCCAATTTCCGGCAGAAATCAACGTACCCAGCAACATAGCTGAGTGCCAGTATGATAATTGTTCCGTTCCTGTAGGTACCCATGAACATGGGAGACATTTTTGCTGTCAACCTTACAAGGCACAGAATGGTTCTCTCAAGTGACTCACTTACCTACCACATAATGGCAGGGACGCAATTAGACCAGCCAGCCTAGTCCCCCATGGCTCCTTCACAGTGACATGGGAGGTGAAGAGAACAAAAAGCCACATCAGCTCCATTCCTGTTCGCTCCCTGAAGCTCTAGAGAGCAAGGCCCACGAAGGCAGGGCCTTGCCCCTCGCTCCTGTGGCTCCAGCACCTTGCATCTGCTGCATGGACTATAGGCTCAGAAAATGCCTGATGATCGGCAGGCAGGGCCGTTCACACCTGCAAGGCCAGCACTTGGGACAGTGAGGAAGCATCCCTGGAGAATTCTAGGCTAGCCTGGCTACAGAGTGAGACCGAGCCAGGAAACAAACACAAACTCAGTGAATGAAGAGCAGGCAAGATTTCAAGGGCAAGTAGATTCAATAAATTCTGTGAACAAAAACTAAAGAGTACCCAGTGTTTGAGGGGTTGTAAACAAAGAAATCTTTGAAGGGTATACAGAAACATAGGAGAGAGAGTCTGGTGAATACATTAAAATGGGAACTCAATACAAGTGTTTCCTCAAACAGAGAAGGGTCCGGGGTGAATTATAACCTTAAATACCCTAAGAACCAAATGTTATTATTTTTTTTATGACTAACAAAGCAGGTGGAAATAACCTTCATGATTACCTTCCCCCTACCTCTCACATAAACACAAACATGTTCGGTCAGCATTTTAAACTGAGGAAGCTGACGTCAACTCACTGGGCCCTACAAGTTATAATGTTCTGCCATGTATATCAACAAACTGATACACCCCTTTATTTTTTAGTGAATCAAAGGAAATTACTTAGTTCCTGTTACGATTCATTGTGAAATTGGCTTCAATACATATTTTGGTAATAGAGCACAAGATTGAACAAGGAAGACCCAAACACTCAAGTTAGCCTGATCCCTCTACCTCTTGTGTATATAAATCCATGACTGCGTTCTGCATGTATTATCACCTTTATCTGGAATCTCTGAGATGCTGTAAAACATCAGACAAATTATTTCCTTTTTTTTTTTCTTTTTTTTTTTTTTTAGGAAACTAAAACTTCTTGTGAGGAAAAATATATTTAGAGAGAAATGGGAAGTTATGGAACACATTAAGTGGAATTTTAATATAGGAACATGATTCATGGGATGCTCCATAATAAGAAAATCCACAGGCTCATGGATGTAATCAATATATAGGTCTAAGAGAAGCAGCATCATTTAAGTCTGGGTCATGTCAACAGGGAATGGTAAAGAGCTAGACTCTTGAAGGCGATCATGGCTGATCTCCATCCCAACTGTGAATCCAGACATCTGAGTTCTGCCTCAAGCCTTGGGGTCCCAGAAAAGAACCTTTTCCATGGTGTCCCTTAGGTCCCTCTAGTCTTAGGATGGGAATATCTGAAAGGCCCCCTCCATCTATCTATGACTTGGTATCTATCATCATCTAGAGAATCTCAAAGACACACCACACCCCCCAATCCAATGCTGTGCTTGCTTGAGCTCCTGACCAGGAAGAGTTGGGCCAGAAGTTCCACTCTTATTCTTTCTCTACATTCCTGGTGGCAACCTTGCTCTTTAGTTAAAATGCACCATGGCACAATCTTATATTGTCATTATAAAGAGGCCCTTAGGGCTACAAACATCCAAGATGCAAATCTCAAGGCAGGGACCACATTATCAAGGAGTCAGCAATGAGCGCTTCAAGTCCAGGCTGGCCGACTCAGCTTTCTCCTTCTGTCCTTGCCCCTTCCATCCTTCTTCAAAGCATCAGGTGGGAGAGAAAAGGGGGTGGGTCCCAGGAACAGGCTGGGAGAGGAGCAGGGCTAATACCAGATGATAGGACCGTCCAAGTGATAAAGCTGACACTCTCTCTATTTTCAGTTTGCATCAGGGACAGAGTTTTACATTGTCTCAGAAGGGGACAACCTAGTCCACAATGCTGCACCTAACACACAGAAGGAAATCTGCCTTGGGGAGAGCCCAGCTGCCTGCCATCCACACACAGGCACTGCAGCTCCCTTCCTGCCCTGCCATGATACTCTCTGCCTCAGACCAGGACTCCCAGAGGGCCAGGCCACCGTGTTCTTGGCAAGAATTCTTCAGCAGTACACGCTGTCTTCTTCACCCAGACATTCTTGCCTTTACAACTGGGGAGTGTGCACTTTTTAAAAATAAAAGCCCATGGTTGTACTTCCCACAGCCCCAAATCTCACAGTCAGTCTCCAGCTCCCTCTCCCTTGAAAGGCTGAGCACCCCCATCTGCATATTAAAAGGAGTTCAACTCCACTGAATTTTAAGGGTCACCACCCCAACTATGACAACCTAGACAAAACCACCATAAGATGCCTGTCTAATTGCAATCAGGCAAATTCCAAGGACCTACACACGTGGGTAATAGGACTTTAACATACCAAATATGCTTCCTAATTATCCTAGTCATAAGAAGACAATGTATCAGGCTCCCATTGCAAAGGTGAAGGCAGGAACAACTTGACTTGTTCAAAGTCACATGGGCCACAGGAGCAAAACTTCCCATAGAACCCTTCCTTTGACTTGAAGCGTACCACCCAAGCAGGCTGTCTATCAGGGCAAGCCTACCACCACCAAATCAAGGCTACCAGAGCCCTCGACCTTCCTGCAGAGTTTAGGGAGCTGGAAAAAGGCCCAAGTGAGTGAGTGAGTACTTGTTGAGTGAATGCATACTGTTCACACCTGCATGACCTTGTCAAGGACCCCACAGTCTCAGGCTCAGAGGGGCAGCAAAGCCTTTGTAGGTGGCCAAGTACAAACAGTGACAGTGCACAGAAAATGTTCACCATAGATTTCTCTCCTGTTTCCACAGATGCTTATAGTTTCAAGACTGCTCCCCTTCAGAGACTGCTCCTACTGAGATTAACTAAACCTGCCCGCTTGATCCAGCTGTATACCATACACTGTGCCTCCTGGTTTTATCTGTATGTAATAAGCCCACCTCATTGTCCAACTGTGTGCAATAGGTCCGCCTCTCGATATAATAAAGAAGCTGACCATCCAGGGTGCTGTGGTTTCTCTGGAAGACAGCAGGTCCACTGCTGATCCCAGCTTACTGTCTTTGCTCTGTGTGTGCCTCTTATCTCTTCATTCCCTTGCTGCCCTAGTTGGGTCCAAAATCCCTGGGAGCCACCAAAGGATGCCCCACCTGAGCCCTAATGCCCACCACCACAACATCGCGCCCATCATCTCTTTACTGCCTTGGAGACGACAGGGAAAAAACAGCAATTCCTAAGGATACAACCAGGAGAAGAGCTGGCCAATGTGCAGTCTTGACCACAGTGATTTAGGGATAACAAGCCTCAGCTTGAGCCCAGCACCTCTGTAACGTGTTCCACTGCTGGACCAGACGGGCTAGAAAGTAGGAGACAAAGAACAAAGATGGAAACACAGGCAGAGGTGTTTTGCAATGGCAAGGCTTTGGCTGGGATAGTGTATTTACTTCTCAAGGAATGAAACAAAGAGAAGCCAAGTCCTAAAGAGATTCCGAGATGAAGATATCAGTGCCTGAAAGGGTCACGATGCTTAGTCCAACACCAAAGGATCCATTTTTATGTATTTATTCTCAACTCTACAGAGTGTTCCAGGCAGAGAGGAGTCACAGGGTATCAATAAGGATACACACACGTGCACACACACACACACACACACACACACCCTGGAACCCAGCACACCTAATAGGAAACTTAATGTATAGATGTTAACAAAAGGAGAGAAAAGATGAAGCTCTTCCAAAACTAGTATGGGTCTAGCTAAATGTCCCCAAGGCAATATAGGGGTGGCAATAATACTCAAAGAGGAGTAAAGGGCTCAGGGAAGGCATATTGGAGATGCTAGTACTGTGGTCAGACTTTGAAGCTTAAAAACAAAACCAAGAAGAGTTGGGGAGTGCTCAGAAGCTTGGACAATACCTCCCAAACTGCCCTTGCAGAGTTCCTAAGGAATCTTGGAGAAAGCCCAAGTCTCCAGTCAATGTTTCCCACAGCTCACTTTACAGGAAGACTCTGAGGGCCAGGCTAAAGGAGGCCCACCGTAAATAAGAGCTTAGTCCAAGGCCTAAGAATAACTCAGCCTTTCCCAAGCATTCTGGCTGTTACCAGAGAGAGATAAGAAGACTGGGTAGATAAGTCAAGATAAGGGTCCTTTGTGTCTGTCTGCTGACTCAAGCCTCTGCTCAGGAGGGCTGGTCTCCACATTCCACACACCCTTCTCAGTAGGGGAACTGAACTCCTTCATAAGAGGTAGCAATCTGCCTAGAATTGGACAGAGCGCCATTAGTATAGGTGGGTGGGTCACACATAGGACAGAGAATTTAAAGGAAATAGTAAGTTTACTGGGAGCCTTCTGTTTAGAGGCCAAGAGTGTCTACCTCCTGGTTAAACATCATGAAGGCCCTCACTGCTACCTGGCCTGAGAAGTAGAATATCTAAACGGTTCACAATGATTTGTGATGGTGACAAAAATCATACTGCGCTAAAGCTAAGGTAAGTTATCCCAGACCCTAGAAAAGCATTGACAACACATGCCCACGGTTATTCACATTAGCTTGCCACTAATCTCGAAGTCATATATGTTTTTTAAGAAGTGCTTAGATGAAAACTTCTCTGTTCCCTAGGCTTCTGTGAACTCTCTTTCATCTTTTGATCAGGGAAACAAATTTAGGACATGCCTGAGTTGCTGTTCTGACTTTAAATAAACTGCCTTGGGACTGTCCTTGCCCAGAGTCAGACCTGGCAAAGGCTAGGAGGAAGCCTGGTGCAGGGCGAAGATAACAAACTGTGCCAGCCTAGCGCTAATTACCCTCCCACCCCACCCCCACCCCCATGGGCTCCAAGTACTGCCTGCGATCCTCCCTGCACTGTATTCACTCCCACAGAAACCTGAGTTACCTCCCTACGGGAGTCCATCTGGGATGCAGTCTATGCCAAGCCAGTGAGGACCAACAATGTTCCCAAGCAAGGTATTTTATCAGAAAACTCGAAATGTGTAAGAGACCTCATCACACACCTCTCTAATCTGGGACTCGGAAGAATATCGACTGGCAAAGGCGAACTCAAATCCCTGTGAGTAGACACCATTAGGCTGTTGGCCATCAAAGAAAGCAATGAACGAAGCCATCAAAAGCTAGTTTCCCACGTGGGCGTCATCCTGAAGTGTAACCACTCGTACATAATGCAGGCATGCCTGTCCTTCCAGACACAGAAGGCTCTTTTCCAAAGCAATCTCATCTTAGGATGCTGACAAAAAAAAATCAATGGTGTCTACTACCAACACTTCATCTATTCATTAACCAGTTTTGAAAAAGTATAAAATGCATGCCTTAAAATCTGGATGACAGGCTCACTGTACCCAGGAGTAAAACTCAACATTTCGGCTTCCCTGCAGAGCGAGTCAGGAGTAAGCGGGTGATGGACAGCACTGGGGACTGACCCAAGGACATGAACCTAAGGAGCACATGTTAGGTGATCCTTCTACTACCAAACCACACCTCTAGGCCAACTTATCTTTAATATGCCCAATGTTCCCTGAATGACACAATCATAATCGGAACTCAACAGTGAATCCCTCAAATCCACGACAGTAACCACTTAGGAACCCTTCTGGCATCAAGAGGTCCACTGAACCTCTCTAGGTTTTAAGTTCCTTGCCTACCATTGCATGTACACTGGAAATCACGTGGCAAACTTACATTTGAGCTAAACCAAGTAAAATCTAAGGTGAACAGACATCCCGAGAGATTATCACACACCAACGCTTGCTACCTCCAGAATCCTAAGATCTTCAAGTCGCACCTTGCACTTGAATATACAAGCTGCCAGATTAATCCAAAACATAACTTTGCTCATTAATCAGTACACTTGGCTCAAAATTCCTGAGAAGGGCTGGAGAGATTGCCCAGTGGTTAAGAGCATAGACTGCTCCTCCTGATGATGGATTCCTAGCACCTATTAGGGGCTCAGGACTGTTTAAAACTTCTGTGGGCACCAGGCACAAACACAGTACACAGACATACATGCAAACAGAACATATCTACATAAAATAATAAAATTAAAGTTAGAGAAAGATGGCTGGATGGAGAAACAGATAGATGAATGGTAGAGATGACAGATAGCAGATGATTGATTGATAAAAATAGATAAAATAGATAAAAAGAGAGACAGACAGACAGATAAAATTCCAAGAGACAAGCCCCCAGAAATCATAGATAAAATACTCATTCTCTATCCTGTAAGACACGGCTTTCCACAATCTCCAATTTATTTTATAGCAGCTCTTTCCCACTGGGACCTCTTGGTCCAGATAACCAAGTTAAAACGGGTACAGTGATCTTCCCGAGGCTTGTTCAAACTTACTCCCCGTGAGCTCAGACCTTCTTCTGATCTGATTGCCTGCACCCACCACCCCAACCTTTACTGTTCTTTTGTGTCTGTCCCATGAAGTCAAGTCTGTCCCAGGGCTCAGCAGTCCACTCGCTTCCTGTGTTTAGATGCTCAGGTGCATTCTGGAAAACACCACTTTTTATTGACTACTGATTTTTTTTTTTAATAGAATTTTGGACTTTGCTTAATGGCATTTCAGAACAGAACAGCAAACCACAGAATAGCTGCAAATATTTGCCAAGCTATTATGTGTCCAGTTGTTAAAAAGCCTGGGGCCAGGAGACGCTTTCCTCCCAGACCTTCAATTTCCACAGGGATGGCTCATCTCCCAGAGGGATGGCAGAAACTGCAGTGTGCCACATAAATGCACAAGCATCCCAAACAAGAAAGGCACAACTGGAGTGCAAACCCACAGAGAATCCCCCTCAGGTAACCTGGGTGCCAACACACAACTCTTCTAAGCCATATTTTAAAACCTAATTTTAACCCCCAAATGCCAAAACCAGTATTCTGTTTTGTTTTGTTTTGTTTTTTAAAGGAGAGGGGATTATAATTACACCTTAATGGCTTTTAAACTAGGTTTTATTTCAGCCTCAACTTCTGGGGATTCTATTCATCAATTACAAACCCCAGACCATACTTAGATTAAGTAATTTGTTTTGAAAAGTTTCTAAGACAGTAGTGTTTGCACAAGGAGAACATGTACTGGTATAGGACTTACCACCTAAAAATGAAGTATTCTTAGATGCTACAAATCACATAGAATTATAACCAGATTATACCTGTCCCAATGCCCCATAGGCCCTATAACAACCAGTAAAATATCACAATTCATATGAAGTTTCCCAGAAGTCCAAAAATAAATCGTGGGTTAAGGATGCCGTTCCTGTTGGTGGAGTGTTTGCCTGGCTTACACAAAGCCCTGTGTTCTATCCTTAGCTCCAGGTGTGGTGATATGCAGCTGGAATTCCAGTAGAGATACAAGATTGGCAGATTGTGGATTCTTGGCTTGTCTGGCATACATAAGGCTTTGTCTCCAAAAAGCAAGCAAATAAAAAACCAGAATCTACATCCTTATCCAGTGCATCACTCTAGGTGATCATGTGAGAGAAATAATGAGATGGTTTTAGTCAATGTTTAAAAAACAAACCCTCACCTGTACCTCATTTAGGTACAGGTCCCATCAAATCCCATAGACGGTTTGCTGAAGTATAATTATTCAAGTATTTAAATTATATTTAAAAAAAAGCTTTAGTACTTGAAAGTGCAGCTATATCCTGAACACTTTCAAGAAAAGGTGCTAAAAATAATATGTAAAATAATAAAGATATAATAAACAGTAACAGAGACATAAAGTCTTTCAAACCTTGCAAGATCCTTATTTAACTTGGTAATAAATATCTTAGGCAAATACATATGCTCTCTCACAAACTCTGGCAAGGCATAGTATTAGACTCCTGTGTTCTCTAATTGATACAAAGTCACAACTTTCTGCATAGGAAAAAAAAAACCCTTACAACTTCCTACTCTACCAAATAAATTACCAACATCTGTACTACCTATGCCCAATTGCTTAAGTAATGGCTCATAATTTTATTAACTAGTTAGATATTAAAAGTTACAGACACACACACACACACACACACACACATTTTCTGACCAATGACAGGAAAAAAATAATCTTTAAATCTGACTTTTCATATGAGGGGCATTTTTCTCACTTGTTCATTAGAAATTGCCATAGAGGGGAACTGTGACCATAGTTTTCTGAAGGCCCCTATCTCCCTTCTACAGCATCTTAAGAAGAAGCAGTTTGAATGGTAACTTCTGGTGGCTCAGGCTGGCTGGCACTCCTTCCCAATGCTGAGGCTGGGGGGGGGGGGGGGCAGTCCTCAGCATGACGCCTGAGATAAGCCAGGAGTCCTCATGGCAGTGTGTCAAAATGTCATAAATACTGATTTATTATTTCTCCAGAGCAGCAAAAAGCTGCTGACTTAGGAGGGTTGACAAAGGCCTTGTTTACAAAGGAAGACTTCTGAGGGAGAGAAAATCCTGGAACCCCTGGAGGACAGCACCACTTCCATAATTTATGAAACTTCTCTGTTTACGGGTCCTCCAAAATACAATGAGCCTTTAAAATGAAACATCAAAATATTACAGTATTATATAGTATCCTAGACTATCAGAGCTGCCCTCTAGAAGAGAAAGATGTGCCTTTACTCTACAGAAAGGTTTATTTTCAACTTACAAAGAAACAGAGCTTTAATTAATTACCTGCAAAGGAGTTACTTTCTAAGTATACTGTGTCAGGAATACTTAAAAAAAAAAAAAAAAAAGAAAGAAAGAAAGAAAAGAAAAGATAATTCAAGCACTCACCATACAAGAGACACACTGTTATTGCTGTCAGTTCTAAGCCTCAGGTGTTGTTGGCCAGAGCATTTTTTCAAGAAACTTGATGAGAAATGTTTAAAAAAAAAAAAAAAAAAACACTTTACAAAAGAACAAAAGCAAAGATCTAAGGCTGCTTTGAACAGGCTCTGTGGTGATTTCTGTGAGACACTAGAGTGCAGCCAGAGCCAATGCTGGGCCTTGAGTGATACAAGTCCTGAGAGAAAGGCTGCAGGAGGTGGTCCCTCCTTCCCTCCCTGTCAAAGGTTCTGACATCCCCAACCCTAACTGATTTAAAAAGCATTCTCTACCAACATGGCCCCGCTTTTAAAAGGCCCAAACAAAACCCAGACAGCCCTCTGTCTCTACCTCTACCCCTTGTGTGGATTCTTTTCCTCTCAACCTACCTTAACAACAGGTGTGTTTAAATCGCCCAGTTTTTCAGTAGTAAACATCTGAGGTGAAAGGGCGCATTTTGTTGTTACATTCTTAAGATTTTCTTTTTTCTTAAAATTTGTCTTGGTGTATATTGACTGTACAAAAGAATGTGTTTCCTTAGGGCATTTTCACACTGTACCCAATTACCTTCTGGTCCTCAGTCCCTAGTCCCCCACCCCCACTTTGGGTTCCCTTCCTCAGCTATCCAAAGGCAGTATTTTAAAAGGAAGTCAGCAAGCCCGGAGGAATAAAAGGGCAATTAGATTCTGAAAGGAAAAAAGTGTGTGTCTCCATTTGCATAATAATGCTACCTAAGAAACAACCCAGTCACGCCCCCTAACCCTTCAGCAGTGTGTACTTAGACGTGGCCCTGACGCCTGACAGGTCCCTAGTGGGTGAGCAGCTTCAGGTACAGCCTCACAAGGCAATTCCATTGGAGGAAGGCATTGCTGGAAACCCTAGAGTGTGCTTTTGTCAGTATATGCACACATAACATCGAACATGGCTTTTCTATTAGAAGAGTTCCGTTTTCTAAGTCGTGGAGAGGAATTTTGTGCTCTCCAAACCCAAGAAAGTCTCAAACCATCTTAGGCGTTCCCACAAGCAAGGCATGCAAACCAGGTGAAAAGAAGTCTGAAAATTAACTGAAACTTTAAACAGTACCACACGGCGCAAAGAACAAACGTTGAGTACTTAACGTCTTCCTTATGCTCCATTGTTATACGTACAAAGGAATCCGAGATGACAAAAAGGGACACAATGTGACACCTCTACAAAAACAGAGCTAACTCAGGTCACTCAGCTTTTTCAATAGCACCAACCTCCACTGCACTGGGGAGGAGGGGAAAAGGGATACAGCCTGGCAAAACTCCCCAAAAGTTATATAAACAAAGGAGGGAGAAGCCCAGTGTGGGCTTCGCACCCATGTGCCACTAAAATTACATAACACCCGATGCAGACACTGAATGAGGAATGATTCTGCACTACGCCCTCGCTCTCTCCCTCCCACACCCTCCTCCTTCGCTTCAAACACCCCCCAAGGCCCCACGAGAGAGTGGACCACTTGGGGTGTTTATTTTCTGCGTGGAGTAAATCCTGCGAGAGTTGGAAGCACGTTTAGGCCCGAAGTTTGAACGTGCAACAGCCGCAGGGTGCAGCGACTCACTCTCTCCGGACCAGGAGCAGAAAGAACTGACAACGACAGCCCCCCGCGAGGCCTCCATCTCCCCCGCGCAGTGCCTCCCGCTGGAAAGTTTTCCCTGCAATCGATTGCCTGCCTGACTTTGCTCGGGAGGCGAGCCAAAGATGGGAGGGGGTCGGCAGAGAAAGACCTAGAAAGCTCAGCCATCGGCAGCGGCGGTGGCGGCAGCGGGAGGAGCCGGCTCCTTACCTGGGCGAGGCTGAACGGCCAGGGCTCGGGCTGGCGCCGCCCGGGGCTGCGAGGGAACGGTGTGCAGAGCGCGGCTTAGGCCGGCGCCCGCGGCCCGGCCCCCGCCACCTCCTCTTCCTCCCTCGCGCGCGTCATGTCACGGCGATCAAACACGTCTGTGCGCTTCGCCGCGGTGACTTCCTGATTCTCCGCCGCCGCTCGCGCGCGCCACGCACTCGCCCTCGCCGCCGCAGCCGCAGCACGCACTGCCACCGCCTCCCACCGCCGACCCAGCGGGGTCTGCGTCCGGGCTCCCGGGAGTGCTCGGGCTAGAGACGCAGCCCGCGCAGCTCGCCACTCACTGGCCCCTAGCGCGCTGCACACTCACGCCAGCCCGCCGCCCCCTCCAGCCCCTCCATCCGACTTGCGGCCCTGCCAAACTTTTTTTTTCCGGGTTGATTGGTGTCCAACTTCCCTCCGCCCCCATCCCCCAGGCAGTCCTACCAGCCCGGCGCTCACCACTATCCGCTGTGAATAGCAACCGGCATAAAAATAATAATGCAATCCAGGCGCCGGGGGGGGGGGGGGGTGAATGCAGACACCCGCACCCGGCGATCTCCTGCAGGTACCGGAAACCAGCGTGAGCGCCCCGGCCGGAGCGCGGGTGTCCCCTAGAGTCCTCACCGCTGCACCCCGCCCGACGCGGTGTCACTGCGTCCAGGCTGTGCGGCCTGGTGCGGGGCACCGGGGGGCACTGTGCTGGTGTGCGCTTGGTGGCTGGAGGGCGCCCGGGGACTGGCGCGCTGGACCAGTGATTTGGGGAAGTACATCGCGACACCTATGCAGATGGCGTGGCTCTGTTTTGCAACGCCAACGGGAGGGGAGGCAGCCCAGCGATGGGGGAGGAGGAGGAGGCAAGGGAAGGGGTGAACTATGTTGGGATGAGAATAAAGCAAACTCGAAAGCAGGGAGCAAGAAGGAAGGGGTGAGTGTCATCGCTAGGAGGAGGCTCCCACCGGCTCTCCCCGCCTCCCTTCTTCGCCACCCCCCTGTTTCCTCCCCACTGCAGCCCTTCCCCTTCCCGGGCGAACACCACGGCCGCTGCCCGAGTGCGTGCGGGTCCTGTTGTGACAGTCAGGCAGAGAGGATTATCCGGATCATGGCCTCCCCAGCCCTCAGCCGCCGTGGCTCTCCCGGGTCCCTGTGCGCCCCTGACACCCAGACCATCCCAGGCGCCCCGCGTCTGCAGCTTCCTAGGTGCTTGCCAAGGAAAGACACCAAGCAAAAGAAAACAAACCCAGAGAGCGGAGGGGAGGCTATCGGAGCCCAGTGGACACCTCGGACTTCTTTCTTGGGGCTTCCTTCCACCCTCTGTAATGAGACCCGGGCTGGACACCCTGAACTTAAACATCCCAGCTTGCGCTGCCTCTAGGTACCGGACAAGGAGGTCTGCAGCGCTACGGCCGTAGCCCCCAGGGCAACCCTTTCACCTAAAGGCCTGTCACCAGTCAACATTCCCTTCCCTGCCCTAGGGGACCTGGGGAGTGGAGGTGACACCTCGGAGCCCGCAGGCACCAACCCCGTGATAGTGGCCGCTGCCCGCTCAGTGCGCCAGCCCAGACTACTCCTGCCGCCAAGATCTGCTCTCGTTCCGGCAGCCCGAGCCCTTTAAACAAGTCCCTGGGAGGCGAATAGCAGCCGTGTTGGTTGGCGCCCTGCCGCCAGCTCGGGCTCCTCACCCTCCTTTCCTGTTCCCTTCCAACTCTAATGGGAGGATGGCTCGGGGTGAACTGTCGCGTTTCCAGTCCCCCGCCTTCCACCCCATCCCCCGCCCCGAGTTCCCAAGCCCCTTTCCTCTTGCCACCAGCCCTCCCCACCTCTGTTTTTTAGGGGATGGGGGAATGCAACCTGGCGGAGAGAGTGTGTTGCAACCCTGAGTTGGCAGCGCATCACTGTCAACCTGCCCAGGGTCAAGGCTGTGACATGTTGAGATTTCTTCCGCTTGCCCCCCTTGAAGTAGTAATTATTACTGTTATTATTAGAAAGGCGAGGTTCGGTTGAAACTTTGTTTCTTCTATAGCCTCCGGGGAGCTGCGGTTAGAGCATTCCACCTGAGGCCCGCGGGGAAGAGGCGGGCTTTTTTGTTGTTGTAGCGGTTGGCCCGCCTGTTTGTTTTGGTCTTCGAGCATGCACAATAAATAATGATTAGGATAAGGATGCATAATCCGGGGCGAAGGCGGCGCGGTGCCGGAGGGGTTCGGCGGCGGCGGCTGCAGCCGAGCCAAAAGGCCTGAGCCGGGGAGAGAAGAGAAAGGAGTTGTAAGTTATATTTACCTTGCTCGCGAGCAGTGTGCTGGCTGAATCTTCCCTCTCTGAGTCACCCAGAGTACAGAAACAGAGGGAGCGAGGACTAGATTATGAATATGACTTCATTGATGACAGCCGTCCCCTCCTCTTCCTAAACTCGGGCTCCGCCCCGCGTCCCACCCTCGCCGCCTCCACGGGCGCCGGAAGACGCGCCGCAGTTGGCCCCGCGAGCCGCTCCTCCCTGCCCGGCCCAGCGCGGGTTGGCGGGACGCTCCTGTCACTCGCCCTGCTCAGCGACTCCGGGAGCGCGCGGGGGGAGCAGGGGGCGGTGTGCAAGAATGTGGATCTAGACAGCTCTACTGTATGCGTGGATCTGTGTGTGTCTGCGAGGCGCCGGCTCTCCGCCGTATTTGTGCCTGGAGCAGAGAAACTGCGCAGGACAAGCAACCAGCCCGCAGCCCTGCTGGATCAGGCGCCGCACATCCCTCGGCTGCCAGTAGCCTTCCGAGCTTCTCTGGGGAGGCTGGGGGAACCCCCGAAGCGAAGGGGAGGGTAGCCGTAGTAATAGAACGTAGTAGTTCGGGGGAATGTGGAGACCGTGCTGGAATTTAAGTGTGCCTGCGCCTGCCAGCTCGAGCCTGCAGAGAGAAAAGGGGGGGGGGGGCATGGGGGCAGGGCTCCGGGTGGCACCAAAGCTGTTTGTGACAGTGTTGGCCTTAGGGGGGGGAAAATGGGCATTATCATACCAGCTGAAACTTTTTCTACCCCTGCCCCCTCCCCGTTTCCCTCAAGGCTGTCATAAATTTGCGTTCTTCCCACCCATCCCCAACCCCCAGTGAAGAGGGAGATGGCACAAAGCGAGCTTGCCAAATCTGTCTCATCCCTAAAGGACTGCAAGCTTCCAAATGCCAGAGAGGAGAAACAGCTGAGAGGCCGGCCGCCTAGTAAATAAATAAACCCAAATAAACCCGCCTAACCCCTCTGTTTACTTCAGAAAGGCACGAGGCACTTTCACCCCCCCTCACCTGTCATCTTTGAATAAAATATACATAAAAATATGAGAGGAGGGAACGACCCCGTGAGGGTAGGGCGGGAGAGTCAGGGGCAGCTGAACCATGGGATCTGCTTTTGATTTAAAAAGGGAAATAAATCTCATTCTCTACAGACCCAAGTTTCCTCTCTCTTCCACCCCACATTTAAGACCAATTAAGGCTACAAACTGCAATTTGCCTGCACATAGTGGTTTGGAGAGCTAGTGTTTCAGTTTTCCTTGAAATCCAGTATGTCTGCCGGACCCTAGGTCACTATTTGGTGAGGCAGTTTTATTTTTAGTTTTATGAAGTGTGAAAGAATGTTAGGAGATTTTAAATCAGAGGCCTATTATATTAGACTCAGATTAATGTAGGTGCTTGACTCTTAAAATTAAAACTGCTCCTATGTGATCATGTTATGAAAAGTATGATTTATTCCTTCTTTTGCATTGTAATGGCTTAAATTAGTCATTCAAAGTGCACTGTGACTATTTGGTTGAGGATCCCCCACACACCCTAGGGTGAAATCCTATTTTAAGATGGTTTCTACTTTTACAGAATTGACTGTGTGAGCAGTGGTCTGAAGTGCTCAAGGATGCTCAGGCTTAGGACTGGGTATCTTGATGACAAGGAGCAATTGGAACAAATGTCAGATTCCTATGTGCTCATTAGGAAGTGTTTACATCGCTGGCCAGGCCTGGGAGGAAGCCCCTCTCAAGGCTGCACTGTCATGGAGCGAGCTAGCAGGGAGAGCAGTCACACAAGCCCGAAGGTTTATAGTTTTCCAAGGTGCTGTTACTTGCTTGTTAAATTTGGCTTCCATGTTTTCTGTATATCCCATGGCAAACTTCTAAACCAAACAGAAGGCACTAGAATATAGCGTGCCTCCCTGAAGGTTGTAAGAAATTGTTTCTCTGCCTGAGGGTAGGCCAGTATGACAGTAACTGGGAATACAGTCTAAGAAAAGCTAAACCCAATTAACAGTGTAGTAAATGTACAATCTAAATACTAGCTTCTAACTGCCTAATAGGTTTCAGCTTTACAGAAATATAGCCAGAAACCTAATTGTGTATAATAAAAGGCTTTAACCTAATGACAATACTTATAAAGATAAGTATTCATTAACAAGGATTAGGTTTTAAATTTGTTTCCTTCACATGTCAACTTCACAGCCCAGGTTTAACAATTTGATACCAGGCTGGGTGTGTGTGTATGTGTGTGTGTGTGTGTGTGTGTGTGTGTGCTTGTTCATCTGTGTCTTTCTCTCTGTGTGTGCCTATTTCTCTCTATTTCTGTGTCTATCTCTGCATATCTCTCTCTCTCTCTCTCTCTCTCTCTCTCTCTGGCTGACTCTGTGTCTGTCTTTCTGTGGTGTCTTGTGTGTGTGTGTGTGTGTGCGCACGCATGCATGCACAGACACTTGTGCATCTGTGTCTTTCTCTCTGTGTTCCTATTTCTCTCTATTTCTCTGTCTCTTTCTGTGTCTATCTCTGTCTCTCTCTGGCTGACTCTCTCTCTCTCTCTCTCTCTCTCTCTCTCTCTCTCTCTCTCTCTGTGTGTGTGTGTGTTTGTCCTTGTTCATTTACCTCTATACAAGTGTCTGTCTTTCTATGCCTCTCTCTTTTCCTCTCTCTCTCTCTCCCTTCCTCCCTCCTACTCCTTTTTCTTTCTCCCTCTCTCTGTCTACCTGGCCCAGAGGGCTCATGCATTTGTTGCCCCTACCCCTGCCTCCTGACAGTTGGGACTACAGGCATGCCACACCATGACCAGCATGGCTTTGCCTTTATTCTCATATAAATAAAATTTCACCTCCATTTGCCATAACAATTCTTAGAGAGAGAGAAACCTTCATCTTTATGACACTGAAGCCACTGGCCATTCCTTCTAGCATTTCATCAGAGAGAAAGTAAGAAGAAAACCTTCCCTTTGTTATATGTGTGTGTATTCTCCAGCTTACATAAAATTTTGATGCTGTACTTGGAGGGCTTGCTACCCACACATGTACATGCTTTACCCCGAGACTGAAAACACGATCTGTGGTTGGGAATACAGATTAAATATAGATACTTGGCTCCCTTTCACCTCACATTGACCTAAGGATGCCTCACCTTCTCCCTTCAGGTCCCTCCTCTGAAGAATTGTCTTGTTTGTAGCTTGTACTGCAGCAAGTAAGAATTTCATCAAAGGATTCTGAAACTCACGAGAAATAAAAGGCTGAAGCATTTGCTTCATACGAAAAACCAAAAAAAACGAAAAAAACCGAGGGCAGGGTATCCAGCACCAGCTTCATCTCCGTGGCGAAGCAAAACGTAACAATTGCTGATGCTGAGAGGGGAAAAAAGAGAGGTTCTTTTGTTTTGTACAAAATCACAGGAAAGCAACTCTGTCTGGTCAGAGGCTAAAAGGACTCAGGGATGCAGCACGGGATGCTGCAGTCCAGGGAGCTTTGCTTTGGGGACTTCAATGAGTCATAATGTGTTCTCTGAAGTCGCCTTTTCTCTTTCTAGCTTGGTAGTGAGGGGTGGAAGTTGCTGTTTCATGTCTGCTTGGCCACATTTACTTGTTATATAAGTCCTCTTTGGCAGATAAGAATACCTCTCTAGAGTAGATAGTGGGCTTAAAAACCAGTATCTGGTTTCAACACCCTCTCAAAGAAAAAGCTCACCCACAAAATTTAGAAGCTTTTACTCCCAACAAAGTATTAATGTGGACTGGTGCGTTATTTAGCTTCATATCAGAGCAGGTAAGGCCATTAGGGAATAGGTATGTCATGTGTAGTAATAAACACTGGACTTTGACAAAGTGGATCTGCTGACATCTAATGTAGTGAAGGGTTTAGAATTAGCAAGAAAACTGATTGCAGAACTAAACACTAGTCTCTTTCTCTCTTCTTCCCTAATAAACAATTTTGAAAACATCTTGTCTCTCCATAATCATATCTCTAAAATGCTACCCTAATTTTTTTATAATCATATAACTCTTTACTTGAAAATTTATATCTAGCCCCAATTCATCTTAGGATAAACTTCAAACTTCTTACCACGGCATTCAAGACTCAGGAAAGACAGATGTCTATCATCATCCTTGTTGACTTTCCCCAAATGTGGCCCCTATGGGTGATCTGCTCTACCTGCAGGTTCCTATGGAGTCCTGTTGGCCATAGTTCCCTCTCTGACATGCAGGCAGGTCTTTTCTCTAAGACTCACCTGTGACCCAACATCTTTCTGGTGGTCCTTGTGCCCTTGCAGACAGAAAAGCTGCAGGTCTTACTCTGCTCCCATAGCAACCGATGTGCATCTCCATTAGAGCACTTATGACTTTGATATCCTGGATATGCCTGGAGGGTATAGAATAAGTCCAATTCATCGTGGAAACCACAGCAATTAGATACTCACTTATCACGATGTATTAAAAAAACAACAAGAAAAAAATATCTCCACCACTTTGTTGAATGAAAGGATGAGCTTTGTTTGTTTTTTAATTTTGTCTCGTTTGGAAGCTTGAAAGATGAGAAGCCGCCCTTTTGGATAAAGAGCACTGACAAGAAGTTCTGTGTATGTCTGAACCAGACCAAAGGAACAGCAGTGCCGACCTAGCAGCTGGATGTGCTAAGAGAATCAGCTGGTCCCGACAGCATGTTTTGTTGATTTCTTCTTTAAATCACAGGCCAGAAGTTGGGCCAGTATCTTCACACTTATCCTTTCTTCCCTTTAGCCATATGAGATACGAGGCACTAGCCCCACTTTCGAGTCCTTATGACGGGAGGGCTAAGTAATGTTCTTAAGCTGTGTTCTCCAAATTGGAGAAAGCAAGGCAATTTTTTGTAATATTAGAAGCATACTAGAAATTCTGTTTTTGCTTCATGCTCTTAAAATATTTCTGCTGCTACAAACCCCTCCTAAGTAAAAGGGTATTATGCCTAATTATGATCCCTGGCTGTAGAGTCTTTAGATGTCTCTGAAGTAAACTAGGCCTCTGCCATGAGGAACAGCTGAAGGACCTTGAGAACAGGGTTGTCCCAGGTAGGCGTGGTGCTGTCTGTTCCCTCATTGGCATAGACAGCTCTCCAAGCATCCATAGTGTCTCAGGCTTACAGGGTCTACCTTAAATGAATTCACAGATGCTATTCCTCCGGGTCTACCTTAAATGAATTCACGCATGATAATCTGATCTCCAATTTTAGCCAATCAGCCCTCTTATTTATGAAGCAACTAACTTAAAAAGAATTCTGAAAAGAAATCAGAGTCTGAGGTGGCAATATGGCAAGCACAGGTGAAAACCAGGCTCTAAATTGCCACTTTAGCCCCTAAGAATTCATTGCCAGCCATGTGGAGAAGTAAAACAATGAGAACCTAATTAGATCTTACAAGAAATAAGTCAGAAATATCCACAATTATCCAAGACTGCTTGAGATATAGATTGATATTAACTATCACTCACGATGAATTCTGACTTACACATTCAGTTTATATTGAGGCATTCATTATTGATAATATGATGTAATCATAATTAGCAAGATAATTAAGGTTTTTCTTCTCATCTTCATCTTACTCCTTCATCACCTCTGCTTTGTGTTTCATAATACACTTGATATATTATTAATACTGAACTTGGGTTTAATAATGGAATATACACGTTACTTTCTTTTTAGGTCCAAGGTGATCAAACAATTCGGAGCTGACTAAGTGATGAAGTCAGAATTTTTAACTCACCTTGGTAGCTCTCCACACTCAAGCAATGTGTGTTCTCATGGAAAAACTGCAATTATTTGTCCTCAGTAAAAGGTTCTTGATCCATGCTGGAAAACTGGTGGGGGTAGAAAATGAATATTCTTTCCAAACATTTACTGTTCCAAATTATGTGACCATGTTAGTATGGATTTTAATTTTAATAATAGTCCATTAATTCTCTGAGAGATTTTTATAATGTATTTTGCTAGTGTTCAGTCCCTTCCCCCAACTCCTCCTATCCCCACCCTCTCCATCCTCCTTTCCCTGCTTTGAGATTTGTTCCTTTCTTTTATGCTTTCCTGTGGAGTCCAGTTTGTGCTGACCAACTTCTCTTGGTAGTGGGGTCTGCTGTGGAGTCTGTTAATCTACCAGGGATCACATAACTCAAAATGCCTGACTCTCTCACAGCCACTAACTATCAAATGCCAGTGACTCCTCAGCTGGGGGTGATAATTCAGTGCCCTCATCCCCTCCTCCCTCCCTTCCCTCCTCCCTTCCTCCCTTCCTCCCCTCCTCACCTCCTCCCCTCCTCCCTTCCTCCCCTCTTGCCCTCCTCCCCTCTATACTGGGATTTGTCTGGCTTGAGCTTATCAAGGGTCTTGTGTAAGCTGCTACAGTCGCTGTAAGTCCAACTGTCCAGTTGTGTCTGAAAACTACTGTTTCTTTAATGTGATCAACCACCTAGAATTTTTACAGGCTTTTGGGGAGAGATATTATAAAGATGTCATGTTTAGGCTTAGCATTCCAAGTCTCTTAGTTCTCTGCATGTTGAAGAGTTGAGGGTCTCCAAGAGTTTTTCTGATGAGGTTGGGAGATGAACTGATCTGTGGCTATAGGAATAGGTCTACTTTGTCCATTTAGCATAATATTAGTATTAGATTCCCCACAGGACCTATAACTTATCCAGTTCTTGGTCCTATAAACAGTGCCAGGTATGTGTTGTACTCATGGAGGGGATCTTATTCCTATCAGAACCTGGTTAGATATTCTTATGTGTGCTGTGGTTGCACCAACAGTGGGTATAGCTGGTCAAATCAGTCATTGTTATACCTTATAGAGATCACTGCTGGGAGAAATCGATGACTGCTTTTCTACTCTGGTAATATGAATAGTACCTTCTAGCACTATGAGAGTGGTTGGTATAGTTGAAGCTTCCAGGTCAGTGCCAGCTTGATTATTCCATGTTGTATGATTCGAGTATGTGGTATCTTCAGCAGTAGGCTCTTATCGTCAAGTTCTGAAAGGTAACCAAGAGTACTGGAAATAGCCTGTATCGCTTGCGGGTGTGTGGAATGCCACTGGCCAGCAACTCAAAAAGGAATAACTCATTGCAAGTAGTGGGTGGTTTTTGTTTTTTGTTTTTGATTTTTGTTTTGTTTTTGCTAGCATATAGTCTCTAGTTGGGGTATTCTCCCTTTGTAGGCTAGCTCCATTAAACCTGTGTGTGTGAGTGTGTGTGTGTGTGTGTGTGTTATGTATGTATGTAGGAACTTAATCTGCATTTTCTTCAATGAATGCATATGCTTTTTTTATGCTCTCAAGGAGCTCTGCCCTCAAGAAGGTGGTGGGAATAACTAAGAAGTGTACTCAGCCTAAATGACCCATGATAATTATATGATAAGAAATAAATCCTCTACATGACGTTTACGAAACTGTGCACATTTTATGCATCCAATTAAAAAAAACTAAGCCAGTAATATGTAAACACAGAAACAATTACTAAAATTCTCTTAGATGACTGCATAAAGAATGTCAGATAAGCCAGCTGAGTTTTGTGGAGGCGGGCAGCAGGTAGAGTTTGTTCTCAGGTAGGAATAAAATACTGTCTTGTTGATTGTGGCTGAAGGGACAGACTTGACTGGGACAGCAAGGGATTGAAGAAAAGACAGACGTGCGTCGAAAAGCTGGGGTTGCCTGGACTGGGCTCTCTGATGGAGAAACCACAGCATTTCAGACGTTCAGTGTGTTCATTATATACAACTGAACAGAGATGCGGGGCTTTTGCATACAGTTGAACAAAGCGGTTGGGCTATTACAGACAGATAAACAAGGAGCCAGTGTTGATGGTCTCCAGCTGGAGTAAGGAGGCAGGTTTAGCTGCTCTCCTGGGAGCGGTCTCTGTAGGGGAGCGGTCTTCAGACTGTAAACATCCACGGGGAAGAAGATATGGTGGCTTTTTTTCCTTTCTGTGGACACTATCAACAGTATTAACAGGGGGATCTGGGACCAGAGGGAGCCTTTGTCATCTCTCTCAGCCTTACCCTGGGAAAAAGGCTTTGGCACTATCCCACAGCTCTGAGGTGGGTGTGGTCATACCCCTGGCAGCAACACCCACTAACTCCACTCCTCCACTCCTCACAAAAACACAAGCCAAAGCAATATGGCTTCATTTTAGCTGTCAGTACAGTCTTTTAATCGAAGTGCTGAAGAGAAAACAGCATGCGTGTCTGGAGTAGGTTTCAAAGCATCTGGATTCTGCACTGGGTCGGAAACTTTTGTCTTCCTTTCAGAAAAACTTAGCTGAACAACCACTGAGTTCAGAAACTGTTGGACGTAAAGAAAATATCATATTTTGTGTGGATATGTGCATATCCACTTACCAATCTGGTGAGAAACATTGCCATGTGTTTTGAAATCTTAGGATAAAGATTATCTAGGACCTTCGAGTAAAAGACTTTCCATAACTATATGGAGAAGGGGGACACTCTGATAAGATAAAAGAACATCTGCCCAGGACTTAAAGTTTCAAGATATGTCTGAATATAAAGAAGTCACTATTTATATTCTGTCAATATTTTACTAAAACGTGTTTAAAAATGTGTCCTCTGCCAGGTACATTTTCTTATTTGAAACCCCAATATTTTGTTGTGACCATTTATTTGAACTTATGGTTTCAGAGGGGAGAGAGTCCATAATGGTGGCAGGGGAGGGACATCGCAGCAGGCCACTACAGGAAACAGGGATCGCTTCTTTAACTAGAAGCACGGAGCAGAGAGAGCCGAGTGGGAGATGAGTGGGAGTGGAGGTATAAACCCTCAAGCCTCATCCTTAGTGACACACCTCATCCAGCAAGGCCCCATTTCCTAAAGGTTCTGTAATCTCCCCCAAATGGTAGCTCCCATCAGAGACCAAGTGTTTAAAAACCAGAGCCTGGGGAGGGGGGGGTATTTCTCTTTCTAGCCACATATAATTTAATGATCTAGATAAATGAATATTTAGGCTTCCGAACAACCTATTATTGTGAATATCCAGGTAGGTTACCACAGAGCATATTTTAGGGTCTTACTGTGAGTAGTAACACTATAGCTTCGTACTGTAGTCACTGGTTTAAGAAGTGCATGCCTATTTTAGACTTCTACTTTCATGGCTGAAATAAGCACACTATACTAGGACATGTGGTTGAATGGATTGTCCATAGCTACCCACCAAGGTAACAGTGGTCTCCTCAGTCCCTGTCAATACATTTTCTACTCATCCACATTTTTTTCTTAGAGAAAAAGAGAGGGTGAGGAGAAAAGGAAAAAAAAGGAAGAATAATTATTCTATTCTCAACTTCAACAGTTGGGGTTGTTTTTGATACCAGAAGCAAGTGAGGGCAAGTGTGTCCCATGCCTTCTCCCTTCTTCCTGCCCCCTAGAACCCTGTCAGTGGCCTGGAAGTAACTCTAACCAGCTGGACAAGGGCTCACTGCAGCAGATCCCAGAGCCTGGGAAACACAGACCAAGAGGGCCAGTCTCCATTTGCTCTACAGAGCTGAGGTGAGAAATGAGGTTTTCCTCTGAGAGTTTCTGTTACTAACTCAAGAGCAGTTTCCTGAAACAGTACTTGCCTTCTTTCCTAAGGGCAACACCCTGTGGCCCTCTGAAATTAGCATTTTCTCTTGTCTCTTTCTTTCTTCCTTCCTTTCTTTTTTCCCCTCCCTTGTTCCCTTCCTTTCTTCCTTCCTTCTCCCCTCCTTCCTTCCTTTCTCCCTCCCTCCCTTTCTTCTTCCCTCTCTCCCTTCCTTCCTTCTTTCCTTCCTCCCTCTTTCTCCCTCCCTCCCTCCTTCTCCCTCCCTTTCTCCTTCCCTCTCTTCCTTCCTCCCTCCCTCCCTCCTTTTTCTTTTCATTTTTCCTTCCTTCCTTCCTTTAACTTTATCCTCAATACACCTCATCATGAGTTACAATTCTGAATGAGTGGGAAGAAAAACTTTTTGGATCAATTAGGGATACACAAGGCTTTTTAACCCTCAGTTGATCATGTTGCTCTTAGGACAGGTTGTCTTGGTTACTTTCTTACTGCTATGATAAAATCCTTCCACAAAGGCAGCTTAAGAGAGAGCTGAATTTTGCTTGCCATTCCAGAGAGAAACCGTCCGTCCATGGCATCAGACTCAGGAACAGGCAGGGAAAGCCTGGGGGCAGAACGGGACGCAGGCTTGTCACATCGCATCCACACTAAGAAAGCAGAGAGGGATAACTGTGTGTGCCCAGTTTACTTTCTCTTCCACACAGTATAGGATCCAAGCCCAGGGAATGGTGCCACCCACGGTGAACTAGGCCTTCCCACAGGGGGTAACTTAGTGAAGATAATCCCTGACAGGCATCCCCAGAGGTTCATTTCCTAGGTGGTTCTAGATCTTGCTAAGTTGGAAATTGAGCTGGAAAGAACCCAGGTATCCCTCAACAGAAGAATGGATGCAAAAAATGTGGTATATATACACAATGGAGTACTATTCAGCCATTAGAAACAATGAATTCATGAAATTCTTAGGCAAATGGATGGAGCTGGAGAACTTCATACTAAGTGAGGTAACCCAGTCTCAAAAGATCAATTACGGTATGCACTCACTGATAAGTGGATATTAACCTAGAAAACTGGAATACCCAAAACATAATCCACACATCAAATGAGGTACAAGAAGAATGGAGGAGTGGCCCCTGGTTCTGGAAAGACTCAGTGTAGCAGTATAAGGCAAAACCAGAACATGGAAGTGGGAAGGGGTGGGTGGGAGAACAGGGGGAGGGAAGGGGGCTTATGTGACTTTCAGGGAGTGGGGGACCAGAAAAGGGGAAATCATTTAAAATGTAAATAAAAAATATATCGAATATAAAAAAATAAAATATTCATCCTAAAAAAAAAAAAGAGACTTACTATCAAAACAGCTTATTAAAGTGTGGATTTTATGACCAGGAGTTTATCTACTGTATTATATGAATCCTTTGGGTATTTCATTATAGCAATGAATAATAGAAGGATATAGGTTATTCCTTTTTGTTTGATTGTTTGTTTTTCTTTTGAGAAATGATATCATTCTGGAAACCAGGTTGGCCTGAAACTTACTATGTAGCCCACACTGGCTTTCCCTCAGGGGATCCAGCAGCAGCCTGATAATGGGATTATAGGCAAGAGCCACCATGCCTGACTACAGGTTTTCCTTATTGACGTTTAAGAGCTTCTTGTATGTTTTTTTCTGGTTTTGTAAGGCAGAGTCTCACCATGTGGCTCTGGATGGCCTAGTGCTCACTATACAAATCAAGTTGAATTTGCATTGATCCTCCTGCCTCTGCCTCCTCTGCATGCTAGGACTATGGTGTGTGTGTGCGTATGGGTGTGTGTGTGTGTGTGTGTGTGTGTGTGTACAGCAATGCCTGGATGTCATGCATGACTCTTTTTTAAAAAACTAACTTTATTTACTGATTCATTTATTTATCCTTCTACCTATTTATTTACTATGTGTATATTTGGTGTGTGTCAATGTTTCACAGCCTATGTGAAGGTTAATGGACAACTTGTGGAAATCAGTTCTCTCCTTCTACTACGTGGGTTCCAGTGACAAAATTCAGTCTGAGTGAGTGAGCTCACCAGCTAAAATACCAGCTCTTCATCAGGTGTGCCCTGTGTGGCCAATTTTTTCCTTCTCTTGATATTGTTCTGTTCTAGATGAGACATTTTTAATTTTAATGAAATCTAGCTCACTGATTACTTCCTTCACGGGTTGCGCCTTTTCATGTTGCCTCTGAAAGGTCATGTTGTCTTGTAGGAGTTTTATGGTTTTGTGTTTGCATTTAGATCTGTAATACGTTTTGAGTTATTTTTTTTTGCGAAGAAAGTAAATGCTCCATATTTAGAGCCCTCACGGTCCCTCCCTCTAAACCTTCTGTTCTTTCTTCCTTTCATGTTGCTACCCAATTAGTCCAGCATGGATTTATTGAAAACATTGTGTGTGTGTGTGTGTGTGTGTGTGTCCATATGTGAAAGTCAGAGGTCAGAGGTCAGTCCTAGGTGTTCTCCTGAAGCTATTGACCTTGTTTCTTTTTGAGAGAGTCTTTTACTGAGAGGCCTGGAGCTTGTGGCTTGACTTGCTGGCTACTACAGTTCTAGAAATCATCTTGTCACTGCATCTCCAGTCCTGAGGGTACAGGCCATCTGTGACCAGTTCTAGATTTTTCTGTGGGTTCCAGCTGTCAACCTCAGGTCGCATAGCAAACACTTTATTGGCTAAGCCCTACCCCCAGCTGAAAAGACTTTCTAAACATAGTAAAAGCAATATACAGCAAACCGGTAGCCAACATCAAACTAAATGGAGAGAAACTTGAAGCAATCCCACTAAAATCAGGGAATAGACAAGGCTGCCCCCTCTCTCCATATCTTTTCAATATAGTCCTTGGAGTCCTAGCTAGAGCAATTAGACAACATAAGGAAGTCAAAGGGATACAAATTAGAAAGGAAGAAGTTAAACTATCACTATTTGCAGATGATATGATCGTATACTTAAGTGACCCTAAAAACTCTACTAGAGAACTCCTACAGCTTATAAACAACTTCAGCAAAGTGGCTGGCTACAAAATCAACAAAAGCAAATCAGTAGCCTTTATATATTCGAAGGATAAGCAGACTGAGAAAGAAATTAGGAAAATGACTCCCTTCACAATAGCTACAAACAGCCTAAAGTATCTTGGGGTGACTCTAACCAAACAAGTGAAAGACCTATATGACAAGAACTTCTGATCTCTGAAGAAGGAAATCGAAGAAGATCTCCGAAAATGGAAAAATCTTCCATGCTCGTGGATTGGCAGGATTAATATAGTTAAAATGGCCATCTTGCCAAAGGCAATCTACAGATTCAATGCTATCCCCATAAAAATCCCAACCCAGTTCTTCATAGAGCTAGAAAGAGCAATTCTCAAATTCATCTGGAATAACAAAAAACCCAGGATAGCTAAAACTATTCTCAACAGTAAAAGAACTTCAGGGGGATTCAGTATCCCAGACTTTAAACTCTACTACAGAGCAATAGTGATAAAAACTGCATGGTATTGGTACAATATCAGGCAAGCGGATCAATGGAATAGGATTGAAGACCCAGAAATGAACCAATACACCCATGGTCACTTGATCTTTGACAAAGGAGCTGAAAGCCTCCAGTGGAAAAAAGATAGTCTTTTCAACAAATGGTGCTGGTTCAATTGGAGGTCAGCATGCAGAAGAATGTGAATTGATCCATTCTTATCTCCTTGTACTAAGCTCAACTCCAAATGGATCAAGGACCTCCACATAAAACCTGACACACTGAAACTAATCGAAAAGAAACTGGGGAAGACCCTGGAGGACATGGGAACAGGGGAAAAGTTCCTTAATAGAACACCAATAGCTTATGCTCTAAGTTCAAGAATTGACAAATGGGACCTCATAAAACTATAAAGTTTCTGTAAGGCAAAGGGCACTGTCAAAAGGACAAAACGTCAACCAACAGATTGGGAAAGGATCTTCACCAACCCTAAATCTGACAGAGGGCTAATATCTAATATATACAAAGAACTCAAGAAGGTAGAACCCAGAGAACCAAATAACCCCATTAAAAAATGGGGTATGGAGCTAAACAAAGAATTTTCACATGAAGAACTTCGGAGAGCTGAGAAACACCTTAAGAAATGTTCAACATCATTAATCATTAGGGAAATGCAAATCAAAACAACCCTGAAATTTCACCTCACACCAGTCAGAATGGCTAAGGTCAAAAACTCAGGAGACAGCAGGTGTTGGCGACGATATGGAGAAAGAGGAACACTCCTCCACTGCTGGTGGGATTGCAAGATGGTGCAACCACTTTGGAAATCAGTCTGGAGGTTCCTCAGAAAACTGGGGATGACACTTCCTGAGGACCCTGTTATACCACTCCTGGGCATATATCCAGAGGATTCTTCAGCATGCAATAAGGACACATGCTCCACTATGTTCATAGCAGCCCTATTTGTAGCAGCCAGAAGCTGGAAAGAACCTAGGTGTCCTTCAACGGAGGAATGGATACAAAAGATGTGGTATATTTACACAATGGAGTACTATTCAGCCATTAGAAACAATGAATTCATGAAATTTTTAGACAAATGGATGGAGCTGGAGAACATCATACTAAGTGAGGTAACCCAGTCTCAAAAGATCAATTCTGGTATGCACTCACTGATAAGTGGATATTAGCCTAAAAACTTTGAATACCCAAGACATAAATCCACAAATTAAATGATGCCCAAAAAGGGATGGAGGAGTGGCCCCTGGTTCTGAAAAGACTCAGTGCAAGAGTATAGGGGAATTCCAGAACAGGGAAGTGGGAAGGGGTAGATGGAGGAACAGGGGGAGGGAAGAGGGCTTATGGGACTTGCGGGGAGTGGGGACCCAGAAAAGGGGATATCATTTGAAATGTAAATAAAAAATATATCAATAAAAACAGTAAAAATAAATAAATAAATAAATAAATCTATCTTTTACAATAAAAAAGAAATCAGTATGTTCCATTTGCTCCTTTTGTCCAAGACTAGTTGATTATATTTATGTGAGTTCATTCTGGCCTTTCTTCTTCTGTTGTTGTTGTTGTTTGTTTGTTTGTATCTCTATTTTTTTATTTGTGTATACTACACTATTTCCATTACTGAAGTTTTACAGTGAGTTTTCAGGTTCTTCTTTCATATTTGCTTGGCTATTTTGTGTCTTTTGCCTCTCTATGTAAACTGTAATGTCTCTCTCTCATCACTATAAAGTAATTTACCTGGATCCTAATTGGAATTACATTACATTCATCGATCAATTTGAAAGGACTGGTGTCTTAAAAATACGGAGTTTTCCTATCTGAGAACAGTTTCTCTGTTTAGTTTTTAATTTGTTTCCAAGTTTTATACTTTCCTTTTCTTAATTTCTTTCCAAATTGTATAACTTCCCTTATAAATCTTATATTTACTTTATTAGATTTGCACACAGTTATTCCATATTTTTGTAGTAATAACATAAATGATATCATGATTTTAATGTCAAACTCCAGGGCTCACAACACAGTCTGTAAAAACTTTACTCCTCTTTAAAATTTCACTTCTGACAGTGTGGAGAACGACTCCAGAGCCACCATATTTGAGAGGTGTGCTTTCATTTCACGATGCCTAAGGTCCACTGTTTTATCTAAAATCAATGTCTTCTTCACACAGCTCTTTTGCCATTCGGGCAAAGTTTTACACTGACAACCCAAGACCACTTTACAAAAAATGTTGATTAATGGGGAAAGTCATTCCACCAGCCCCATCATTTACCATGATTATTAATTTGTTCTCTTTTCAGCTTCTCTCGCTGCACATGCCATGCCCTGACGCGGTGATCACCATTGCCAACGCTAATTGGGGCTTGCTTGTGGTCCAGAGGATTCTGTGAGGATTTTTCCATGTGGGAAGCCTCCATAGTAGATTATTGTATTACTCTTCTGTCGCCAGTACCTGCACCCAGTTCAGTGGGAAGCTGACTTCAGACAGATTCCCAGCACTGACTTACGCATCTTCTGCAGTGTTCTTTCAGGAGCATCAAGTGAATCTTTGGAGTGCTGAAGGTGACATCCAGGCTTCTTCGAGCACTAGATGCATTTTCAAGCAAAAGTCCATTCTTTCCTACCTTCTCTCTTAGTGTTGAAAGATTTTAAATGCAGGACACACTATTGCTAGCTCCCTGCACAAAAACAGTCAAAATGTCATTTCCTCAATATCTTGCTTTACAACAGTCTACCTGCCTCTGATGGCCATGGCTTCTCTTGCATTTTCCTAGCTCAGGGCTTGCCATTCCCTTTCCTGCCACCCTACCCGTTGTGGTTACTCTGCTCTTATATATGTGTCTACACATATTTATGTGTAATTTATTTATTTGCATTTACTTATTTATCTTGTTATAGCATGAGATTACGATAATCAATATTTCATATTGAAATTGTGAAGATGGAATTGAGTTGGTATATGGTAGAATTTTGAGATCTTAGACTTTTGTTTAAAAACATGCAAAGACCACTGGGTACAAACCGTATTGAGTGCTAGTATACCATTCCCATCAGGGTGATGTGGTGGTTAGTTTGGGTCCACTTGAAATAAATCAAGGTCAGGTGAAGGAAACTTCAAGGGAGGAAATGTCCCTATCAGATTGGCCTATCTGCAAGTCTGAGGCATTTTCTTGAATGTTGATTGATGTAGAAGGTCACAGCCCACTGTAGATGGTGCCACCCTCAGGAAGCAAGCAGCATTCCTCCAAGGCTTCTTTGTCATTTTCTGCTCCAGGTTTGTTTCTACCTTGAATTCCTGCCCAGTCTTCCTTTAGCAACAGACTCTGACTCTTCAGTATAAGCCAAAGCCAGATTAGCCCTTCTCTTCCCCAGGTTGTTTTGGTCAGTGTTTTATCACAGCAACAGAAAAGCAAACCAGGCAAACTGAAATCTATGAAAGATTGAAAGAGAGAAAAAAAGAAAGAAAGGAAGGAAGGAAGGAAGGAAAGGAAGGAGGAAAGGAAAGGAAGGAAGAAAGGAAGGAAAGGAGACAGAAGAAAGGAAGAAGGAAGACAGAAAGGAAGGAAGGAAGGAAGGAGAGAAAGGGGGGGGGGAAGGCCAATGCTGGGAAAGTCATGGAGAAATTAGGAATCCTACTGTGTGTCACTTTACTCCAAGAGGAATTCTATCAAAAGCCCCGTGGATGGGAATATAAAATGGTGCTCGTACTGTGGAAAATATTATGGCAGTTCCTTAAACATTAGAAATAAAAGGCTGGAGAGGTGGTTTAGTAGGTAACAGCTCTTTTTTCCAAGCCTAATGATCTGAGTTCAGTATTTGTTCAATCCCTGAAACCCAAATGGAAGAAAAGGAGAGCTAAATCCTGTGAATTGTTCTTTTACACGCACATGCACACTCCACCCCCCAACACATACGCACACACACACACACACACACAGAGCACAGGTGTGTGCATACTTACAAATCAATAAAAGCAAAAGCTTAAATTATAAAAGCACTAAAAATATATCATATGATTCAACAATCCACTTCTGGATAAATACCCAAAGTACTTAAAATGAGGCTAGAGCAGAACGCTTAACACACATGCCCTTTGCAGCATTACCCACAGTAGCCAAAAGGTAGAGAAGCCCTGTTGTCTGCCTACTGATGGATAAATGAGTAAATAAGATGTGGTGCATTCAGGCAATACAAATAGAATTCAGCCATTGGGGGAAAGACATTTTGTCACATGCTACAACATGCTACAAAAAACAAAAAACATGAAGGCATAATGCTAACAGCAACAAGCCATTCACAAACGCAGATACTATGTGGTTCTATTTATGCTCTCTAGGACAGTCAGATTCATCGAGCCAGAAGGTCACCAGGTTCCTGGGCAAGGGGCGGGCGGCAGAGCATGGGGAGACCTTTCTACATTCTCTAAATGTAGAGAATTTGAGCAGATGCTTTCTTGTGATGGCAGGCTTGGCTTCCCACTGCCTCCTGCATTTCGTCAACAGTAAAGTTCATAATCTGACATTTCCCTGACATCTGAGAAGTGTGGTATGCGGGACAGAAGTAACAAATTATGTCATAGGAACAGGAGGAAAGGGACAGCTCTGGCAGTGGCTGAGAAGAGATGAAAAAAAAAAAATCACAAAATCAAAATGGGAGAAGCGAGGAAGGACTTGGGAAGGTGTAGGGGGAAGGCTGCACAAATTGCGAAGCAAGAGAGGGTGATCGATTCCGCAGAAAAATGAGCGAGTCTGGGGTTCCCAGCTGATGAACAGAGCTGTCGGCTGGCCAAGTTTAGGCTTGAAGAGCAAAAACTGCCATGTTTTCTGCAGGTAGCGAATATTTATTGCATAACTATTAGTTCCGATGCAACAGCCAGTAAAGGATATGAGTAAGAAGTTATTTTATTGGCGGAGTCATGGAAATGCCCACAGGAATCAAAAGGCAGAAAGTCACATTGCTCATAGTAATATATTTGAGGATCCTTTTTTAATAAAAATTCTTATTTATTCTGTGTCAGGAAAAATATCAGGGAATAAAATTATTTTGAAATAAGGCTAGGTGGAATACAATTCATGTTCCCTCCCAAAATGGGCAATAAGTTATCACACCCAAAGAAACTTACACAGCTAGTCGAGTTAGTATTTAAGTGCTTCTTAAAATGGTTATTCAGGAAAAATTATTCATTTGGGATTATCCGTACTTTTTTATAAACCCTTTTCTTTCCTGGTATGTGGCTTTAAGCCAGTCTTCTGATTCTTAGAATGCTCCAAAAAGATGAATTAAGGAAAAGGAAAGGAAATGGAGTGAGTCAATGGGACCGCTTGGCAGTCGTGGACGTGAAGAATGCGATGATGAAGAAGAGGCTGGCGTGAACTACATTCAAGGCAACTGCTCTTCTGCAATGGACTATTTTTGATCCGCCATTTCCATAGAAGAAGGCACACTAAGCTGGTAAGCCTAAAATAGCTAATATTCCTCAAACCAAACTCCCGGTATGCCAGAGCAAGTTCTAAGTACTTTGCATGCATGAATTCATTTCATCTTCATAGCAACCCTGTCAGCAAGGCACCCGTAGAAGCCACCTGCCAGATTTCCAGGGATTCTGTGAGCCTAGTTTCCCTAGTTTGAAATCAGTTGTTTTGGGAATTGTCGCAATCATAGAAATCAACATATGCTGTAAGCCTGTGTGGTGGTGGACACCTTTAGTTCAGGCACTAGGGAGGCAGAGGCAGGAAGATCTCTAGGAGTCTGAAGTGAGTTCCAGGTCAGCCAAGACTCTCATAAACAGACAGAAAGACATATGCTACAAGCTGGAGATTTTGAGGGAAAGGGCTGTTGTTGGTTGTGCTCTAAGATCCCAGGGATAGTCACTCCCTTTCCAGAGCAGGAGAAAACAGCACATAGAAAAGCTGAATAACTTGACTGTGGTCAAGCAAGGGGTCATCCGTAGAGATAAAGTTGCATCCCAGGGCAGTACCGACTGGAAGCGCAAGCCTTTTGGTCGTCATGCTTTGCATTTCTGAAACACTAAAGAGCACTGACAAAGCCTGGGGTCATATTTTGGAACCTTTTACTGTTTGCAGCTGAGACCTAAAACATCATGTGACAGATCCTGCAGCTTTAGAATGCTTCACTTGTAATACAGTGAACTACAGTGTGAGAACATGTAAAACAGTCTCGCTTCTTTTCTTCCCTTTGTCTGTTCTTTTTCTTCCCATCCTTTTCCTTCCCTTCTCTCTTGCTTTTCCCCTCCCTCCCTCCACACTCCTTCCCTCCATCCTTCTCTCCTTTTCTTTTATTCTCCTTGTTTCTGTTGATTATTTCTGTCCCATTCAAGTAATATATATATATATATATATATATATATATATATATATATATATTATATACTACTATATACTATATACTATGTAATATACAATATGTAGTATGTAATATATTAATATAATATATATTAAAATCTCTTGGGATTTTTGACTGCATTTACACAGACACATGATAACTTTCCTACCTGATGTTCCCATGTTGCTTCCTGCTTGTGTCAGAAGGTAGCACAGCTGTGCTAACAGTGAGCCTTGTCATCATCATTAATAAGTATGTACTAAACATGCCCTTTGTGTTGAGCTTTGAGGATACACCGAGGGACAAGATATGGTCCTGATGCTGTTAAGTAAGTGTTTGCAAGTGGAAATCATTGAAAGGATACCAGAGGACCTGTGAGATGGCTCGGTAGTTCAAAGTTCTTGATGACAAGTCTGATGAACTGAATTCAATCCTCAGAACCTGTATAGTTGAAGGGAATTTTACGAAAAAAAAATGTCTTTTGAAGATAAAAGGATATGGGAGGCTAGGGAGATGGCTTAGGAGGTGAGGTGGCTGCTTTGCAAGTTTGAGGACCTGAGTTTGCATTTCCAACACCCACATAAGAAACAGGCTTATTCCCGGTGCCATGGAAGCCAAGACAAGTGGATTCCTGGACCTTGCTGGTCAGCTTCTCTTCTCTAGGTAATTGGCAAGCTCTAAATTCAGTGAGACGTGTCTCAAAAAACATGGTGGAAAGGGATTGAGGAAGACACCTTTTTGCCTTTGGCTTCCACACTCACATGCATACTTATACAAGTGCACCTACACTAACATACGCAACGCCTACTAGAACATCTATGCCCACTAAAGAAACCACACATGACAGAGAGATGGGAACCATTTGGAGAGAAGTTGCTAAGAAAGAATGTATTTCTCCTAAGTGTGCACACTTAGGTAGGAATAACACTAGCCTGTGATGATGATTTGTTTGAAGGGTCAATGTGACACAATCTAGAACTCTGGGAGGGGAGTCTCAATGAGGGATGTTTAAATCTTGTTCACCTGTGGGCACATCTTTGAAGAATTTCCTTAATCTAGTTAGTTGAAGTAGGACAATCCACTGTGAGTATAGATGGCACCTTTTCATGGATGAAACTCCAGACTGAATAAAAGAGGAGAGGGTCCTGACCTCTAGAATGCAAGTGTCCCTTGATCTTCCTTCCTGATTATAGACGTACCCCATGATTGGCTCTCTCAAGTCTCTTCTGCCTTGGTTCCTATAGCATGATCTGTAACATGGACCTGTGAGCTAAAACAAACCCTTTCTCCCCCAAGCTGTTGTTGTTGGGGTGCTTTGTCACAAGAGGAAACAAAATCAAGAGTGCTGTCACCATCTGATAGGTGGCTACCCCCATCTGGGTGGTGAATGGCTGTGTTCCTGGGCTCTGAAAATCTGATCTTTCTTTACAGTACCAGTCCTGATAATGGGTCTATGGTCTTGCAAAGAGGTTGGCTTGCTTGCTCCCTGCGTCTCTTCCTTCTGTTTCTTTGTCTAGAGATGGTACTCTCGGAAATGTCCTTACCTCTTCCCAATCACTATTCAACTTTGCAGTGCCATTTCTCAGTGCAGATACATTTACTCTGCTCACATCAAACTTATTTATTCTTTTTAGAAGGTTTCTCTTTCATTCACCACACGTCACTAAGAACTGACTGGGTGCTCGGTGCAGGGCACTCATTTGTTCTTCTGGGTGCTTCATTTTGCGTCAACAATAAAACCAAATATTTACTGTTCATAGGACCACTTACCATATTGGAGTTCAATTAGAAAGTAAGTTTTTCTCCTTTCTCTTCACTACCTAGGGTTATTATTATTATTATTATTATTATTATTGCTCTATAGTCGCTCTGCAATTGTTAGAGTTCATTATTATTTTCCTTCTATATAAACATCATTGTATGCAGTAGTGCAGGTATGGCTTGAGATTTCTCAGACTCTTTTGCACGTTTTACTCACAGAGTGATCAGCGTTCATATATTTGTCAGTTATCCTTTATTTGAACCATTTTAATTAGAAATCCTTTAAGTTGGCTTGGAATACATATTTCAAGGTTTCTGTCCTAAATCTCTCAGTTCCTATATAACTCAGTTTCATCTTATCATCCCTAAAACTTGAATAGTGGGAACTAGCCCCAACACTAAAATAGTGTCTTATGGGAAATCCACTGAGGCAACTGAGTCAATGCTACAGTTTTCCTTGAAATTCTAAGAGTTCTTTATACCTACTAGGTTCCCCAAAGTATATAAGATTACAAAATGTCAGAACAAAACAAATAAATAAACAAGCCAGCAATTAATAAGCTGAACCTCATCAAAGTTAAAACATTTATGCTTCAAAGACTTTACTAAGAAAAAGACAATACAGTCCAAAGAACGTAAGAAAATATTTGCAAACCACTCTTCTGACAGTGGCCCAGCACACACAAGATACAAAGACCTCTAGACACTAAGAAGACAGATAACCCAATTAAAAGTGGGCATAAGACCTGAATAAACATTTCTTTACAGAGGTCATTATATAAATGACTGACAACTATACAGAGATATTTAACATCATTAATAAATGCAGAAATGTAAAGTCAAGCCACAATAATGCATGCCTTATCTCCCTCTAGGATGACTAAAGTAACATATTTTTAAACTAGAAAATCACAAGTGTTGGGTGAAGGTGTTGAGAAACATTTTAGAATCCATGGGTTGCCTGTGGGAACACAGTACAACCACTGAGGAAAACAGTGTGATGCTCTTTTCTTACTCAGCTAAGAGGAGAGTCACCAGAATCCTATTTCTAGAGATATTCCAAACAAATTGAAAAAGTGCTCAAAAATTTTTTTTGTAGTGAACATTCAATAGTTACAGTAGCTCAAAGTGGGAGCAACTTAAATATCCAAAACCAGATGAATGGATAAGTCAAATGTAAAATATATCCATACCATGATAAAGTTTTCGGCCTTTAGGGAGGAGTGCAAGGTCATACTGCCACATATACAAACCTTCTAAGTCATATGTAACTTCGAGAAACAAGACACAAAGGCCGCACATCTTAAGGTTCCAATTATACATAACATCTAGTACATGGAAACCCACAAATATAGAGAGAAAATTCATTGTCACTAGAGACTGGTGAGTGGGAAGAGCAGGAGTGACTACTTGATGGGGACAGGTTTCCTTGGAAGGTGATGAGAATTGTCTTAGATTAAGTGGCTACTAATGGCCGTACAACATTCTTGATGTGCCAAATGGCAACGAATCATTAAGTGGTAAAGTTCATGTTATATGACTTTTACTTGAATTTTATCTGAAAATTTTATGGAATATTATTCACTGTCTATGTGTCAGATACAGTGGGTGTGAAATTAATTAAGACATTACTTCTCCCTCTGGGTTTTGAGGTTCTCAAGAAACTGGCAAGTTAAATAATGCAGAGTGCTGGGAATGTTCTCAAACACACACAGCTGCTAGAGGAGCATCCCATCATCAGTGCATGTGTGATAAGGACCCCACAGCCTCCCAAAGGAGGCAGCCAGGAGGATCAATTGAACAAGCAGTTAATACTGCGTGTTCCATGTGCTTCTTTTGTGGGACAGGCTCTGGGCACGGTCAGGACAAGCACAGTGGCTTCTCCTTGTGGAATTTCCTTCTGGGATAAAGACAGACATTAATCAGGTTATCAACTTCCCACAGGCCGAGGTGAATGTTATGAAGAACAATATCCTATTCTGTGAAAGGGTAAAAATAACTAGCCTGTGAAGTTGGGTTGGAAGATTCCTCCTTGTTGGTTAGCTCTCCTGGTGTCGGCAGGTGCTAGGAGGCTGCCAGGGAGAAATGTCGTCTACAGTCTTCTCTTTCATGACATAAAAAGGTAGCATTGGAAAATCTACTTCACAACCCCTTTATTCAGAAAACCTCAGTTGAGGGCCTGAATTCATTTTTTTTATTTGAACATATTAATTGTATAAGGCAACAAGTTTTGTTGTGACATTTTCTATATTTTTTACATTATGTATTTGTGTATACCTATGATGGACATACATATATCTCTGGGCACATACATGTCATATGGCACTCATGTAGAGCTCCGAGGACAACCTCTGAGGTCTGTCCTGCCTTCCATCTTGTTTGAGTCAGTGTTTCTTAGTTGTCACTGTGTATGCCAGGCAAGCTTGCCCCAGAGCTGCAGGGGAATTTTTTTCTTTCTTTTTTATCTTTGTCTATTATCTCATTTTCGGAGAATGAGGATCACAGATGCCTGTGCTATTGTCTAGCTTTTACATGAGATCTGGGGCTACAAACTCAGGTCTTCATAAGGAAGTAGCAAGCGCTTTCAGTCACCGGATCATCCCCCCATCCCCCACGTGACGTTTTCATACTCGCACACACACACACACACACACACGCACGCACGCACGCACGCACGCACTCACGCACGCACGCACGCATCTCAACCGCATTCACCACCACTGTTACCGTCTCTAATTATACGGGCATGATTTTTAAACAGGAAGGATTGATTCATAACGAGAAAGCCAGAGATTAGTACACACATTACCACTGTTTGAAGCTTATGAAGAACAACTGGAATCTGAGGAAAGGTTGATTTGATGCGTGAACAATAAATAGTGTCTAAACATGTGTGTAAATGTATACATATCTTACCCAGCGTTGTCTGCTAATTCTGATTTTTTAGAAAAATGGGAGAAAGCTCATCTATCTATCTATCTATCTATCTATCACATACATATATACATGAACTTGTGCACTTTAAAAATTACATATTACCCTCCTTTTATGGAACATTCTGGCAGCACCAATAGATTCCCATCTATGGCAGGCCACTTTGAGACTTGCTGGCCTTCCTGTTGCTGACGTAGTAGATGGAGACGAGAGCAATGGTGGGCAGAAGAGGCCTGAGAAGGACACAGAGCCAGGAGGCCCAGGCGGCATGGACTATACCAGAGCTTACACTCTCCCCTGTTCCTTCCTGACCTCTGCTCTTTAGGACCATGCTTGGAAGGACTATGACCCTCTTCAACTACAACTTCCTCTTCTTACTTCTAGTTAGTAACAGTGGGAAGTGGGACACCTCTGGGAACCTTGGGCATGTGGGACCGTGAGAAGGAGGGATCCAATCCTCTGGCAGGATCCAATCCATGGACCTGGCGGTAGGTTTGTACCTTAGCCCACAGTTTTGTTTTGGAACAGAGACACCCTCCTCTGTGGTTACTTTCCAAGTTCCTTTCCCTCAGCCCCCCAGGCCTCAGGTTCCATGGCTATCCATTGTCACCCCTCTGGGGATATCTTACCACAGACTGTTGTTTGCCTGAGTCCTTGTCTTTACCTGTGTCGAAGGCCCTCTATTAACATGCCTTCAATCCCTTTCAAGGTTATGTTTGCTCTTAGGACCTTGAGGATGAAACTGTCTCCAAATAGAAATGGAACCCTCAGCTCTGTCAAGGTAGTCTACCAAAATCCCAAGGGGCAGAGCAACAGTTTCTACTGACCTCTTTCTTTGGCCTTCATAATAAAAAAAAAGGGGGGGAAGGATGTTTAAAATGTAATCAGTTTAATTATTGATGGGATAATGTTACCTTCATTAGTGCCTGCTTACCTTTGGTAAGCTCTCTTCCCTGAATAATTACAAACTCATGAAGCTACTTTATAAATGAACTTTTGAACATGTTAAGTTTGATGCCTGTCAGTGATACTTTCTAAGTGTTCCATGATGATTTTCTTTTTTATTCTCTGAATTCCACATCAACGATAATCATATAGAATCCTTAAAAGCAATGGTTTGGTTTTAAGCTCCATTGCAATGTCAACTATTGTGATTCTAAGCTTTATGTACTAATAATGTTCATTTGTGGTTTGACCAAATTCCCTTGGGGTCTAAGAAAGCATGGGCTTATATGTTCAACTCATTCTGGGACTAATTCCACAGCGAGGCCTGGGAAAGATGGATCTCAGAAGGACATGGATAGCTACAGAGGCCAATAATCAAGAGAAATCCTGCCACCTTCACTGAAGTACCTTGTCCTGATTGTTACAGACTCTTCTGCTATTTGAGGTCACCTGGGAGTTGGCCCTTTGGGTCTTGGAGCTGAAATCAGAAAGCATTCTTCTAGTTACATGTAGTAAGCAGGAACACAATAGCCTCAGAACCAGGTACCGTGACGTTCTTGGCTCATAGGACTGGCATTTGCACACCTAATTCAAAAGCTAAATGAACCTGGATGCTTAAGATGGAGTTAATAGCGAGGCTTTAAACAATACTGAGCTTAACGTAATCTTTCAAAACTTTTTGTCTGCTTGCATTTGTTCTGTTAGAAGCAGTAGTTATCCTCTATCTTTAATTATTTTATATTTATTTACATTTTATTATTATTATTTTGGTGTGCATGTGTATGGTGGGTGTGTAGAAGTCAGGTGATAATTGAGGGAGCTGGTGCTCTGCTCCTGTCATGTGCACTGTTATGTGCACTGTCATGTGCACTGTCTTGTCATCGGGCTTGGCATTGAAATGTCTTGCGTCGTCTCTCGGGCCAGTATTCCAGTGTCTTCTTGTCGACTACAATCAATTTCAGTGAGCCTGAAATATTCAATGAACTCCTGTGTGGTTCTATCTTCCTGACCACCCCCCTCTCCCTTCCCTCTTAACTGGGCAAAGTTCCTATGCAACTGAGAACTATCTCATACTTCTGATCATTCTGCCTCCCTCCCTCCCTCCAGAATGCTGGGGCTACAGGTGTGCACCAATATGCCCAATTTATGGGCAGATCAAAACCAGTGCCTTACACATGCTAGACAAATAAACTCCATTCCTGCCTCCCCACCCCAACTTCCTAATGGGGAATATAAAACAGAGCCTTGGCATAAGAGTAGAGCCTCCCTGGGTTTAGAAACTGCTTTTCTGGTTAGTGAGGACCATACAGTTTTATTTCTAATTATGGCAGTCCCTCTGATAATGTCACGTTTCTGGAAGGGATCGAAAAGTTTGCATCCTTAAGTGCCAAGCCAGCAAAACAGTTGCAGCATATATTAAACCCTGAGTAATTATAATATTCTATCAAACTCATTACGAGCAGGAGAGAGGTTTTGGCACGAACAGTCTTCAGATTCTCAGAGAGAAGCACAGGAGAGCATTCTGTGCAATGTTGGAGAGACAGGACAGGGCAGGGAGAACTGCAACTTCAAGCTTGTATATGAACAGAAATCCCGAGGAGAGCCCAGGAGCTGCTCTGCTAGCTTGAGGGATTATTCATCCCTCTCCTTTCTTACAGAAGAAGGTGACCTTTCCTTGTTTCTTTGGTAAACATGAAGAATCTAAAACTCATTGGTTTCGAAGGCCCTGCTTGGATCATATGCTGCTATTGGAGTCAGTAGTGCAGTGTTGCCGTGGACTTTTCTAAACACAGTACCTAGGATCCTTCTTCTGTACCTTTTTGAATCCTCTCTAGAAGGTCTTAGACTTTTACTTTGTATCTTTCTAGTTGGTTCCTCTAGTTGGCTTAGCTTTTACTCTGTATTTAACCTTACCCTGGGGAACAGGAGGAGTGTGGCAATCATCTTTCTCCTTGGAAAATAGGATAAGCAGTAACTTACATTATCATCAGTGGAAATTAAAAACCAAGACAGCAATGTGCCCTCTTTATGCCTGCAAGCACTGGCCCTGCTAATTCAACTGAGGCTTACTTCTAGGAAGAGGCCAACACCTTAGATAGAATCCGGTTAGCTGACTGGCCTGCAATAGCTACAAAGGACCTTTGACTTCTGAACTCAGCACCAGCATCTTGCAAATGAGGAATGAGGAGCAACCCTCAGTGTGGAGCAGGGCTGAGCTTGGTGCTAAGGGACCCTTTTTTTTTTTCTTTTTTTTTTTTTTTTTTTTTTTGCAGCAAGGCAACAAGGAGCCTGCTTTGGAAAGAAAAAAGTCAACAGACACTACAGGATCGCTAACATAGTTTAACGTGTTTGTGTGAGCAATTGGGAAAGAAGAGAGAAAATTTGTAATATGAAGCTGGTTTTTATGTAGTCAACCTTTGACCTTTTGGGCAAGAGGCAGCAGGAACATCCAGCACCAGGAACATGTGATTGAGCAAGAGAAGATCAGTTGCTTACTCAGTATCAGGGATAACATCAGTGATCTCGATAGATGCTCCTTAAGAAAGACTGAATTGAGCAAGACCCTGTGTCCAACCTTCAACATTGAAAAAGGAGAGAGAGGGAGGGAGGCAGGGAGGTCAGGGAAAGAGATGGAATTCAAATAGATCAGACCTAAAAAGAGGTATGGGGGTTGGGGCCATGACTCTGAGGGTAAATCGCTTGCTGTAGAAGCTTGAGGACCTGTGTTTGGATCTCTAGCACATAAGTTAAATGCTGGCTATAGTGGGCATGCCTATGTAACCCCTAGGTTGGCCCTTGGGGCTCACTGGCTAGTCAGCCACTGTAGGTCAATCAGCAAGCTCTGAGTTCAATGAGTGAGAGACCTTGTCTCCAAAAAAAAATGAAAGAAAGAAAGAAAGAAAGAAAGAAAAGAAAGAAAGGAAAGAAAGAAAGAAAGAAAGAAAGAAAGAAAGAAAGAAAGAAAGAAAGAAAGAAAGAAAGAAAGAAAGAAAGAAAGAAAGAAAGAGGAAGAAAGAGAGAGGAAAGAAAAAAGAAAAATAGGTAGAGAGTGGAAGAAGACACTGGACACCAACCAGCCTTTCACACATGCCTGTAGCATACACATGGGCATACATGTACACTACACACAGACATACACACGATTAATAAAAGGATGTGTCATTTTCTTCTAAAGGCAGCTACACAGTGGGCTGGAATGATTAAGAGAACACTGGGTTTGTTTATTTATTTATTTATTTATTGTTTGTTTGTTTATTTGTTTGTTTGTTTGGGATAAGATATTTCTGTAGAGCTCAGATTGGCCTCAAGTTTATAATCTTCCTGACCGTGCCCCTCTAGTTCAAGATTGCAGGTGTGTACTATACATATGTAGTTAGAATATTGACTTTTGACTCAGCGTCTGATAGTCTATTGGTCAATTGAGTATCTCTGAAACGCAGTTGTTGCTGTTGTTGTTTGTATGTGTGTGGTTGTTTGTAAATGAGTGTGGAAAGAAGCCATGGACCGCCCCCCCGCCTTTTTTTGAGACAGAGTCTCTCACTTAACCTGAAGCTGTCTGATTCAGCTAGATTCACTGGCCAGAGTCCCGGTGATCCCCCTGCCTCTACCTCCCCAGCACTGAAGTTACAAATGAATGTTGTCACACCTGACTTTCACGTGGGTACTAGGATATGAATGAAGGCCTTTTCATTTACTGACTGGGTCATCTCCCAAAACTTCTTTTAATCAGTAAAATAGGGAAACGCAATTCTTTTGACATCATAGGAGTATTTGAAGCAGAAACCCTCAAGCTTTTCTGTGTATATGACATATCTACCTGAGAGATCCTGTTAAACTGTAGAGTCAGTAAACAAGGTAGAACCTGAGATTCCATTTCCAGCAAGGCATGAGATACCAATTACTGCTCTGGAGAGCTACAATAATGTAGAAAGGACCTAAAAGTGCCTTGGTACAATGGGTGGAAGGTGATGCCATCAGGTACAGCAGTAGTCATATCATTATGCATTAGTTTATTTTTTTCTAAGTAACACTTCTGTCACCATACTTTTCAATGCTTCAAATGTATCCACAGTCATTTTTACTTTTTAGTCCAGTAAACACATGCTCAATAATGGGTGATATCTTATACACTGTAGACACTAGAAGGAAAACAAGCATAGTCAAGGAAAGAGGAAGCAAAAGAGAAAGATTAAAAATACCCTGAGCGTCATGGAGAAAATTGGATGTTTTCTCTCAGAGACAGGGAGATGTGAATGTTGACACCACTAGTAAGTCCAAGGGCAGGAGCAAGAGAAGGCAGCTACTCAAGCATATTTGTATCAGTGATGATGGAGTTAAGGATGCTACTCAGAATAACTTTGGCTTGATAGAGATCCAGAAATTATTTGTGAAGTTTCATCTGTCTAAATGGCAATGTCTACCCAAAGCCCCCAGGAGGGAGAGACAAGTGTAGGGAGAATCACTTTTGCAACAAATATTTTTAAGATGGGACCCAAGATCATGGATCTGCACTGTAAGCCAGGAATGTTTAATGGGCCCTCACTGTTCTGACAACATGAAAGCATAGCTCCCTTTCCCCAGGGCTTTGTGGCCCATGGCTATTCTATCTGCTCATCAGCTAGGTAGCCTTTGAAGTTCTAAGAAGAATTCATGGAGGTTTCAGCGGTCCTTTCTAACTAAGATCTGGACTAACACCAATGACAACAGAATCTCCCAAGAATCCTTTACTCAAAGGCCACCTCACTATATCAACCATTCCCAGATTCTCCTGCCACATGCAGACCTTGTCCTCACTTGCACAATCAATCCTGCTTATTAGTGACTTTCGATTCATCACTGCCTCAGACCCAAGGCCTATTTTGTGATCGCCTGTCTTGTCCATTCAGACACAACATGGAGCAGGGGGCTTTACCATCTTCTCTTCTGCCGTGTCCCAATAAATGGATTTACATCTGAGCATAGAAGGTGCTCAGTAAGTCGTTTTTGACGGACTAAACAAACAGTGAAGGTTTATAGTGGATAAACCATTGGTAGCACTTTGGTAGATAGAAAAGGCTATCGCTAACACCAGGGAGGCTGGGGCAGTTGGATTACTGTGGAATTGAGCATAGCTTAGTCTGGGCAGTAAGAGGTTTGCCTCAAAATGAATAAAACAATGCTCTTCACTCTGAAAACTGGAGAGAGACTACAGGAAAGATCTGTGTGCCTCACACTTACAGAGGCTATTCCTGGATCTGGGTAGGCTGCCTCATAGTTCTCATTTAGCATCTTCTTGCTCAGGTAGATCACTTTCTTACTAAAAGTGGTACCTAATATAACACACTGTCTGGGGTCTACTGAGATGGGTAAACATGATCAGGATACATTTTTTCTTCTGTAGCCATCCAAATCAGGTGCTCATGAAACCATGCAGCGAGGATGACCTACTTCTCAACATCCCAGAGAACACAAAGTAGCTGCTGACTAAACTGACCAGCAGATAAGATACACATTTCCTTATCTTTGGCCCCAGGAGCCACAGGAACAAAAGAGCAGAGGGTAACTTATCTCTTGCAGGAGAAACTTCTGAAGGATCCCAATGCCCCTCCTAGTAACATCCCACATGGCATCTCCCTAGGCCAGGAGTTCTCAACTTGTGCATCCCAAACCCTTGGGCAAACCTCTATCTCCAAAAGCAAAATTTCAGTTATGAAATAGTGATGAATTAATTTTATGGTAGGGGCTTACTCCCTATAGTGAGGGGTTACAACTAATACATGAGGAACTATATTGAAGGGTGCCCACATTAGGAACCTTGAGGACCATTGCCCTAGGCAGTTAAGAGTGGTAGGAAATATACATCCCTAACTCAAAAGTTTCCCAGGATCATGCCAGTTGTTTCCCACTTGCATCCCTGTTGAGACCCAGGCTTTCTTTTCTCCTGTCTTGGGATGCCTTAGAGATAAGGATTGGTTTAAGTCCTAGGTCACCGACAAGCTACTGAGATGACCTTGGTTCACCTCTTAACCCTTTAAGGGTGTCACCGATGGCATCTAACAGGGCAGAGTGTCATTATGATCTGACCTTGGAAACCTTTGGTGAGGGCTGCGCTTCAGCATGGGACTCCTATTTTCATTTTTCATGCAGTTTCAAGATTTAGCCCAATTTCCAGACCATCCCCTCCCCTGGCTCAGAAATGGCTTTATTTCACACTTTGCTGCAGGAGGTAAGTAGGTTTCTATGTGAAAGTGATGGTGCCAAAGACATTTATGAACATTAAAAAAATGTCTGAGCATGGCTTAGAGCCACTCACCCTATTTCTCATCCTGCGCCGTGCCTCGTGGAACACATGTGAGTTCAGAGCTCTCTTTGAAATCAGTGGCAGTTATAAGCTTAGAGCAACTCTGTGGGGCACTGAGCAATATAATAAATGAGCCCCTTTGAAGACCAACCATTGTAGCTGGCCTCTTTCTATGCCGTGGGACTCTGATTTCTCAGGGGTGTTCTGTGGGATGGGAGTGGCTCACCAACACAATGCCCTCTGGGTTTCAACATTGGTCTTGAAAGTTGGGAAGGGCCTAGGAAAATGCGTTTTTCCATTTTCTTAAAAAGAATTGGCCCAAAGCCTTTTCTAATCCTTTTGATAACCACGACTGGGATAAGCCATCCAATGTCCATACACCTCCAGTTAAAACCAAACCAAACAAAGGCTGCTTTTCCTCTACCCAGGCTTACAGGCCTCTGCAGAAGCAGGAACAGAAACATTTACAAGAAGGAGCTCTAAACCAAAGTGTGTCTATCATCTGCCAGGAGATAAAGCAGTCTTATTTGCATATAGGGATTTTTTTTCAGATCATTAATTTAATTAAAAGTAGAGAATGTAAACAGATAGATTTTATGTTTCTCTGTGACATTGCAGGCCAAGCTGATGTTCTGAAAAACAAGAGCTTTCTTAAGAATATATTTTAACAATGTTTTTCTTTTACATTTATGAGTGTGTATGTGTGCGTGCATATGCACATGTGCACATATGTCTATATACGCTGCATTACATGTGTGGAAACCAGAGGACAATAATATAAGTCTATTCTTTCCGTACCACTGTGAAACTTCTAGGGACAGTATTTAGGTCCTCAGCTTTAACACATACATGCCTTTACGTGTTGAGGCAACAGCTCACCCATTAAAGAATGGTATTCTTGAAAACAGCATTAAAACTGTTAGGTTTTTATTTTTGGCTAAACATCTTCCAAATGGGTGATATCAATATTTCAAATAACTAAGTTCAAGGAGGCAAGTATGTCCAGATTGGTTACCTCTCAGCCTAGTTTAGAAGGCAGAATTACCTGGCCCAATTTCTCAAGTCTCAGTGTGAATGATTATCTGTTGTTTCCTGCACAGAATGTAGAGCCAGCTAGTCTACCCAGAAAATCTTCTCTGCTTCCTGCAGAGCTAGCCTACATGCTAGCCCTGCTTAGCAGAGAGGCAGTGGAGGGCCAGGGTAGAGATGGGATCTAAACTGAGACCAAGTGAGTTTTCCCAACCCCAGTGTAGAGTACACTGCATTGTGAAAACTCAGCTCCTTCTCCAATTGACCGTCTACCCCACCCTGCACGTTATTTTTCTACAATGAAAGTAGGTAAGCAAATATTGACTCAAAGCAAAGCCCCCAAAGGAGCCAATCAAGAATAATTAATTGTAAGAAAAGAATCAGGTGAAATAGGTTTCTAGGAAATTTGCATTTCAAGATATAAATGGGCAATCACAAACTTCGAGTTCTTTCTACTGTCTTTGAAACTTTTCCTAAACAGGAACAAAAGACATGGAAGAGTCTTCATAATTATTGATGACATTAGACATTCTGTAGTTTACTTACATTCTGCCTCACAGCAAAATGATGTTAGGTATATAAAATAGTGCTGTGGACAAAGAACAAATGGGAAAAATCATATTAGGTAGAGACCAAAAGAAAAATTGGTACTTTAAATGGTGTATCACATTTAGCATGGGTAGAAAACACAAAATCCTAACCAAAAATATCAGCTGTAAGTTAATGTTACCAACAGCTCACGTGTACTGAGAGTTGGTGATTGGCCAGATAGAGTACTGAAGATTTTTGCATTGAATCCTCTATAAAGCAGGCACTATTATTTTTGCTATCCTATAGATGAGAAGATGGAAATCCAGGAAAGTTAATAGGCTCAAGGTTAAGTTGCTAATGGATGGATGCATGGATGCATTCTGGCTTAGAGACTGTATTTTCCCATCGCTGCCTCTGCGCCAAGGAAACACATAGAATCACTGGTTTTGCTCCTGAGCAATTGATTGTCTCCTGGCATTTAGGTCCAAGAAAGATGCTCTTGAGGCCCTCGTGAGAGGAACACAAATGGTACAGAGAGTTGAGCATGTCTTCCTGAATACCCTTCCAAAAGGCTAAAGGAACTAAGACACCCAGGGCTGTTTGTTGCTTATTGGGTTCCCCAGTGTAAGCCAAGGCCTGATGCCAACACACAATTTAGGAAAAGCAAGTAACAGCGAAAAAGACCAAAAATAGAATGGCTTAGGTATTTAGTTTCGATGGTTTACCTTGAACTTGAGATGTAACGTAAACTATCCGAAGAGATGGATGGACTTCGCGTCCTTCAGCAATCCTCTCTGGACCCTCCCCAGCTGTAAACATTCTGTGAGCAGTGCTCTGCTGGGGGAGAAAGAAAAATCACAAACCCAGAGTAGAGACCATAAATCTGGATTGAAACTAATCTCAGCTGTGCCTTTAATGTTACTTGCCAGCCCTATTACGTGAGCAGCTCCCATGTCCCTCGCTCCACTATTCCAAGTCTTCCCGGTTCTCACAGTGCTCAATCTTCTGTCTTCAGGATGACCTTGATTTGAATTGAGGGACCAGCAGCAATCAGGAGTGGCTTCTTTCATTTCGCCATTCATTTGCCCCAAACCCACTTGTGCCTGTATCTATTCTCCTCTTATAATCATCTCCAGCAACTCCACCCATGAGGCTTAGGACATTTTTTCCACCTGATAGATACCCTCAGGGACTTTGCTTCATTAATGTCCTTTCAACTGAAATATTCTTTCGGCTATTTTCAATCATCAAGGTGTTCCTTTGGCAAAGAGCAAGCACATGGAATCCCTGTCCTGACTTAAGTCTTCTCTCTTTCATATGCAGATTGCTGTTTTAGAAAATGCTACTCGAGTTTACCATCTGTGACTTCCCACCATCCATTTCTACTTTGACCCACTCCTCTGTGGTTACCCATTTTGTTGCGTGGACTGCTTTGCCTTCTTCACCTCCAAACCCAAATTGCTGTGTGTTACCTCTCATCTGTTCCTGGGATGTTCCCTTCTGTGCTACTCTTCCACTCTACCTCATTACAGGGTGTGCCTCTGTGGTTTCTAGTCATCTACCCTCCCCTGAAGTCAGTGTCTTTTTCATCCAGTTTATTCACTTTTGGGAGATGTTGTCCTTGCTGATGCTTCCTATCTGAATCCCTATCTTGAGCCTCTTCTCTCTCTAAGCTTTTTCTAAATGATTTTACCCAAATGTCCTACAGGCCAATCAAGCTCAGGGTGTCCACAGCTTCCATGCTGGTCACCTGTACTGTGGGGCCTCCCAACCTGTTCTTTCTCTTATTTGTATTAGTGAAAGTTTGGGAGCTTCACCCCTTTTCCCAAGCTGTAGACTAAAGAGGTTTTGACTCCCATCTCAGATTCAAACAACACACTCTATTTATTATTCTCTTTGCATAGTGAAGTGACCATCAAAAAGTCCATAAACTCCCTTAATTTCTGTAGGATAGTCTTTGATCTTTACCTGATCTCCAGGAATTCCCATTTCTAATCTCCCTTTCCCTTTGGCCTCAGAATTCAAATACTAAAACTTGATCATGTTACATTTGTTGAGGTATGGCTTTTCTTCTCTGAGTATAACATAACAGTTCACTCTATCACCATCTTGGATAGATACTGCTTTGGCCAGGTAGCCATGGCAACTAATGGTGCAGTACAATTCAGAGATAGCTGGTGCATGGTAATAGTAAACGGTCTATTGATAATTCCTAGTAGGTGGATGAAGGGCCACTCACAGAATCTTTACTTGTAGTCCAGCCATTATTTTGGTCTGACCCCTTCTCCAGCTTCAAGTGGCCTCGGTATGTGCTAGAGTATATAGGAAGTAGAAGGTCAACTGCAGGGGGCACTTCATGGTGGAGCTTCCATGAGATTCTCATGATGGGTGGGACTTTACGGTGACTTGGTGATGATGATGATGATTATGATGATGATGGTGGTGGTGGTGGTGGTGGTGAGGGTGGCCCTTGGAGTCACCCGCACTCCTGTAAGTCTATAAATGCTCACGTACATACGTACGTACTTACGTACGTACTCAAGCCAATAATCTCACTGGTTCTCCACATAGGATTTGGTAGATGTATTGCTCTGTCTGTCTTTAGCGCCATACCTGGGTGGCTAGATGTTGGTTCACATTTACCTAGGACATAACATAAGAGCATCACATGACTGATAGCAAATAGTTTAAAAATCTTCTGTCTGCCCAGGTAACACATAGTCATTGATGTTTCTTCTTCCTCTGGGAGGTTTTCCAGGACATATTAGATGTGTTATTCTGACCTTTCACTCAGCTTTTTATAATACTCAATTTAGTAAATCTTATTGTTTTGCCTGTAAACAATCCTGATCCTTCACTTGTTTAAATGGCTTGCCAGTAAGCCCTCGCCTTTCTTAACTTTGCACCTTTAGTGTGCAGCATACTAGTAGCTGATCAATAAAGATTGAGTCAAGGAAGATGTGCATATATTTTTAGGTATATAATCATGATAAGTAGGAAAACATTTGCCCAGGGAATCACAAAAACATTATCCTGCCAAAATTAAAATCAGGAATGTCTTCTTGATTACATACATAACCCTGGAGACACACTTAGGGATACATCCTGACCACAATTTGTGCTGCAGTCAGAATATGTTTTCCAAGTCACTACTGGGACAGGCATTTGTTTATGAAGACTTTTATACCACGGGGATGATTGTGCTTAATGTCCTTGACCTTGGGAGTCCAGGTTTTGTTTTTGTTTTTGTTTTTGTTTTTCCTTCTTCAGTGAATTAGCTGAAGTGAATGCTGGGAAAAAGATGAGGTAAGAGCCAGGCATCTGTTCTGCTGAGACACTTCCCTTTGTGGAAATGGCTTTCAGGATTTCTTCCAACAGTTTTCTTAGCTTCCATCAGATAAATTTCAAACACTAATCTGAGCCCCACCAGATGCTGAGGTCAAAGATCCAAGGCTCCTCTCTGGGAAGGCATAGCTTTCACTCTGTCTCCACGTGCAATGATGGGGAAGACCTGGGGAGTTTTGTTTTCAATGTAATGTTCTCTCACTCTTCGGGCCCAATGAACTTTCTCTTTTATTTCTATCATCCCAACAAGAGACCGATATTCAATTACTTCTTAGCGACTCTCTCTCCCTCCCAAGGGAGGTATCTATCAGACTTAAGAGATTATATACTGAGCTATGAAAAGTGGTAAGATTTACCTGGAAGGAGGGATAAAAAATAGTTTACAGTTGTCCACTGCTTCAGGAGCACCTTGGGGGCAGGTGGCTTGCTATGGACACCCATTTTCAAACCAGATACCTGGGGGAAGCCTCTTTCATTCATAACCGGGGCTCTGCCTTCTGCTTGACTCCAGGGTTTCTATCATAGGGAAAATGAAACTTTAATGCAATCTGCTTATTTGGACTCTTACTCTTCTAGGCTCTTTGGGCTTCCAGGCCCCATACCATTTGGTGCTTCAATCAATATACAACTAGCAGTTTGTATATTGAAGTTCATTGTTGTGTTCTAGAGATTTATTGGCTGACATCTTCATCTTAGCCACAATCTTAAATTGATTTTATGGTGAATGAAGCTGAGTCTAGAGCGTGCTTCAGTCATTGGGATTTTGACCTGGCCTAGTAGAGTTTTATTAAATTTTGAATTTCAATGGCCAATCTGTATTTTAATGATTACATTCATTTAACTTCCCTTTTGAACCCTCAAAAGAACACCAAGTTACCAATTCTGAATCAAGACAAACATTCAAAAAAAATAGGAGTTTGGACCAGTGAGACAGTTCAGTGGTGGAAAAGCATATAGAGAAAAAGCCCGAAGTCCTGGGTAGGATCCCTTAGAAGCCACCTAAACATAGAGGCCTTACTGGTTGCCAGCCTGGTTTCAGGTTCCATGAGAGACCTTGCCTCAAGGAAATAAGGCTGAGAAGGATCATGGAGGACACCCAAGTGCAGGAACACAAGCCGCCCACATAGTTGTATACCACATACCCACTCCTGCTACACACACACACACACACACACACACACACACACACACACGGCCTCCAATATGTGTAATGGTCCCAGAATATTATTTCTTAGAAGGCTGGATTTGGGGATCACTCGTTCTTACTGTGGCTCCAGGGGCTGTCATCTAATAGGTTTAAGGAAACATCAGGTTTTGATAGACACCGAATAAGTTGTCCCCATAAGAATCCAAAAATATGCTACCTGCAGAGATTTTATTTGCTTCAAAGGCCGGGGATCTTTTCCTGATTTTCAACATGCAAAAGACTTTCTGTTTTTGCAACAATAAGTGGCACTGACATCTCTCAAGACTGAAAGCGCTATTGTCTCATTTGAAGCACCACCTTATTATTAGGTGAGGATGCTGTTGGCAGGAATGAATAATTAGGTAACTCTTTGTGGGCACATTTTATTCAGCTCCCAAGGGGAATACACAATTGTAACATCTCCTTGGATTATTTCACAAACATATGGCGAGTGGAGCACCTGAACCAGATGTACAAGCATATTCCGGTATGTCTGTTTTAACTTAAAACTGTGAAATACATCAGATGGCAAGGCTATTTTGGTCTCGAACATCCATCATGGAAATAGTATGGAAGCATCTTTCCTTTGTCGTCTGGTTTACCTGAACTGGGAAAAAAAAAATCAAGAACAAAAATAGTTGGGAAATCACCACTCCCAGCACAGGGTCCCAGGCAGAGTTCGAGGCATAATGAAGGATATGGTGGGGATTTACACGGGCCTCCGCCCCCTTTCTGCTTCGTTTATTCATGTCTAGTCCTACTGTTCACTGCTGCCAGGCCTGGAATCTCAACTTAGCCATGATTATTTTCAATTCCCTTTCCTTATCTTGCGCATTCACTCCCCTGGAGATGCATATGTGTAATTTAATATGGAATTTTTTAATAATGAGAAGTATTCTGTACTGATTCAATAGGGAGTTTCTGTTGTTGCTTTTTTTTTTCCCTCTTGGAAAGCCTATTTTATTATTACAATGTTGGTGGTTTAGTTTACTAAAGAATCTTCATCTGACAGTGACTTCTTGAAATCACAGTGATCAAACAGAAATACCCTTTCATTTGCTATTGCAAATGATGTCTTTCAGCATGAGTGACATGATTTTCAATCCAAGTTTCCCATGTTTGAGAATTAAAAGATATTGATGCCATGGGGGCCTCTCAAGTATACAATACTGTTCTTGGTCTAAAAAAGTGAAGAAAACACACACACACACACACACACACACTGACAACTGTATTTTCCCATTTGTATGTATGTTCAAATTCCCGTCAGCATTAATGAGCCCTGTTCCTGAGCTGAAGAGAAATGTCAACTAAGCCATGATGGAATCTATCACTCGGTTGGTTTAAGAGGCAGGAGACTTGTATCATCCTCTTATAGTCAAAGCGAGAATTGGAAAGAAATATTGTGAGAGTGAGTGTGCAGACAGTACGGTATGGTGGGCAGCTACTGGGGAAAGGGTACTTACTTTTACAGCCAGTGAGGCATAGAGTGGAGATTTGGGCATTGAATTACTTTGGAAGGTAAATGTTGAAGCTGACAAAGGCGGTTCACAGAGCCTCAGAGATTCTGGTTTTTGTGTTGCATCAAAATAAGGAATTAAAATATTTATAAGCTTGATTCTGCCTCTCCATTCTTTCCTGCTTTAAAGTGGCAATTTCTTGCATGACAACAGGTATAGATATGTACTTCAGATGTGTTCCCAGACAACTGTGTGGTGCACCTGTGTTGTCTTGGTCACCCTGCTGTCACTGGGGTATCCTTAAGCCTTTCCACCAAAATAAGTAAGAGGCAACGATGGAGGATGCTTTAATTCCTTCTCCTTTGGAAATCTGTAGAACATAGATTGGATTTCAGGTGAAGGTGTCATGCAGTGATGATGCAATCCCCAGGCTGGAATTGCAGTGGTCCAGTCTGCTGCGATGCTCATACTCCACGCATCTCACAGGGATGTCTCTGTGTTTCTAAGACACACATCTGATATTGCAGAGCTGCTGAGGTTGGGAAACTCTAAGCACAGGGTATCATCAAGCAGCCACACCAACCCACAGCACACAGAGGCCCCCTTTGTAAAGCCACTAAGCCAACAACTCTTCCCTGGACCTGCAAGGCCGCCAGTGTATTCATGACCCTGGACCTCAGCCAGCCTAGGACTATGATGAGTCTGAGAAATGGACTTCTAGCCTCGGGAGAGATCACAGGAAGCGAGACAAAATGACTAGGAACTAAGGCAGAAAGCATCACAGAGGCATGGACGCCATGCCCTCACCTCCGCTGCCCCTCTGAAGATTTAAACTTCTGATAGTAAAAGCAATAATGCTCTGACCTATGAGGCCAGAGGTTCTGTTGCCAGGAGTCATTTAAAGAATCATTCCCCAGCAGCTCTAGTAACACCCACCCGGCAGCTGCAGCAGGGGCAATGGTGGCAGCCACGGGAACTGGAGTTCAGTCATATTGGCACAGGATTCTGGAAAGGGGTGGGCAGGAGGGAGGAAAGTCTATTGGCCTAAAAAGCTGAAACATCTGCTGGAGTTATTAACAGCTTTTTGGCTGAGTTCAGCAGCAGGGCACCTTGTGGTTGATAGATTCTCCTCTCAGCAATTCAAAACAATGCAGTTAAAGCAAATTTCTCATTTTCAGAGCACAGCTTAATGAGGCATACAGTATTTTAAAAATAGTCCCACTTAAAATGGTCAATAGCAGCGAGGGCAGTCGGTGGTTACCGTCAGTTGCCCATTCCATTGTTAACTTTGCCATGGAGATTATATAACAGGGGTATTTTAGGAAGACCCAGGTAACTTATAGTTAATGTGTGTTGTAAGGATTTGCATTATTTGTGAAGTTTATATAGATTATCCTAGAGTCTAAATATTGGCAAACTTGATCAAAACCACTTAGAGACTTCATGTTCTCCCTTCCCCAAAGTGAGCATTAAACCACTTTAGGCTCAGAAGTCCATTTCCAGGAAAGGTTGCAAGGGTCTATATTTTGCATAGGAAATGAAACCAAACATGCAGAAACAGCCTGAGCTGGAAAAGGCTCCAGGTTGGAACGTAGGGGCAAGGGTTCTAGCCCTCCTCCTCCTAATATTAACTGGCTGCACAAGTCCTTGGGGGGAGTCACTTAATCTTTTTTTGCATCCATTTCTTTTTCCTGTGGAAAAATAATGAGGCCAATTAAGGAGTATGTCTCCAAATGTTGCCAGCCAGCTCTGCCATCCTGGGACCAGCAGGATTCAATTCCAACTTTAATCTTTCTTGTGAAATCCATGATTTCCAACCAAGCTGAGCCTGTGTTCATCAGTCCATGACAGTATGTATGGTATTTGGGTGAGGGCATCAGACAGTCACTGTCAGTGAGACAGCTCTGCACCCCTCCCCCCCTCCACCACTGAAGGCACCATATGCTGTAACAGACCATGGGCAAGGCATAGCTAGCCCCAGCTGGATTTATTAGCCTGTTGGGTTATCTGGCAGATGACAGTGGTCAGCCCAAGGAACGGTCAGGCGCAGCTCTGTGCCTTACTGGTCCCACATGTTAACTCAGACAGAAGGCAGTAGGTAGCAAAGGAGAGAGAGAGGGTAGACTTAGCATCTGTGGTGAAACTCCAATCCGTCTCGGTCCTCTTGTATAGCTTGTCCCTATACCCAGCACATGGAAAGAGAGGAAGGAGGAGTTTTCCAAGTCACTGTGTCCCCCAGGCACGTGGACAATCTGCTCTTTCATTGCAGAGGAACCAAAATAAGGAAACCCCGCCACCCCATTTTGATCCAGGAATCCTTAAGAACTGGTTCTTATTGATCCCCAAATTATTCTGATTTTAAGAATGATTCATGCTCTGGTAAGAGAAGGACCCCCAGAACACCGGGGTGCTTCCCAATTCAATAATGAAGTAGATTCTATCATTAAGGTTAAGGGCGTGTGGTTCAAGGGCAAATGCATCTGTCTGGTTACAGTAAAATTCTCAGGTTTCATTCAAAACTGCTAGGTATACTGTATGAAAACAGGGAGCAACGCAAACTCAAGCTCTGTGTGCTCACCCCCATAGGCCAAAATGTGGTTGATTCATGAGCCCCTTTAAAGGGAAAGTCACTCCCTGTGCGGAGCCCTGTGCCTTTAAGTTTCTTGTTGCTGCTTACACTTGGATGGTACTGATGTCAGATGGAACAGTGTATCTATAAAAGGAAACTTCACACCTGGCCAAGAGGCTGGGAGATACTTCTGAGGGCAGTGGGGGCCTTTAGTGCAATTGAAAAGACAATTGTCCCGACTTGTCCTGCAGGAAGACTAATAAGTAGGAGAAATGATGTTGTCACAATCTCACCTATCACATAGAAGTGACATCCTGGGACCCTATGAAACCAGATCTAAGCAACTTGCAGAGAACTGTGCTTTGGGCGGCTATCAGCTGCAGGGCTGGCCTACCTCTCACAGGTTAACATAGCAATCCTCTGTGGTTCTGTATTCCAGATCAAGAATACCATGTCCCATTTGCCAATTATTGTTCTTAGGGCATAGGCTATTGGTGTTCTCTTCAGGAAACTTTCCCCTGTGCCCATGTGTTCAAGGCTCTTCCCAAGTTTCTTTTCTATTAGTTTTAGTGTGTCTGTTTTTATCCACTTGGCAGCTTGGTACAAGGAGATAAGAATGGATCAATTTGCAATTTTCTGCATGCTAGCCAACAGTTAAGCCAACACCATTTGTTGAAAAGGCTATCATTTTTCCACTGGATGGATTTAGCTCCTTTGTCAAAGATCAAGTGATCATAGGTGTGTGGGTTCATTTCTGAATCTTCAATTCTATTCCAGTGATCTACAGTGTCACTGTACCAATACTATGCAGTTTTTAACACTATTGCTCTGTGGTACTGCTTGAGGTCTGGGATACTGATTACCCCAGAATTTCTTTTACTGTTGAGAATAGTTTTCACTATTCTGGGTTTTTGTAGTTTCTGTAAGGCAAAGGATACTGTCAACAGGACAAAATAACAACCAACAAATTGGGAAAAGATCTTTACCAACCCTACATCTGACAGAGGGCTAATATCCAATATATACAAAGAACTCAAGAAATTAGAATCCAGAGAACCAAATAACCCTATTAAAAATAGGGTACAGAGCTAACCAAAGATTTTTCACCTGAGGAATACCAAATGGCTGAGAAGCACTTAAAGAAACGTTCAACATCCTTAGTCATCAGGGAAATGCAAATCAAAACAACCCTGAGATTTCACCTCATACCAGTCAGAATGGCTAAGATTAAAAAACAAAACAAAACAAAACAAAAAAACCACAGGAGACAGCAGGTGCTGAAGCAGTTGTGGAGAAAAAGGAACACTCCTCCACTGCTGGTGGGATTGCAAGCTGGTACAACCACTCTGGAAATCAGTTTGGCAGTTCTCAGAAAACTAGGCATAATACTACAGGGAGGACCCTGCTATACCACTCTTGGGCATATACCCAGAGAATTCTCCAGCATGTAATAAGGATGCATGCTCCACTATGTTCATGGCAGCCCTATTTATAATCTCCAGAAGCTGGAAAGAACCCAAATGTCCCTCAAGGGAGGAATGGAGTACTATTCAGCCATTAAAAACAATGAGTTCATGAAATTCTTAGACAAATGGATGGAACTGGAGAATATCATCCTCAGTGAGGTAACCCAATCACAAAAGAACATTCACTGATAAGTGGATATTAGCCTAGAAGCTTGGAATACCCAAAACACAATTCACATATCAAATGATGCCCAAGAAGGAGGAAGAACAAAGTATGGATCCTTGGGTCCTTTGTAGAAATGGGAAAAATACCCACAGAAAGAGATACAGAGACAAAAGGTTGAGCAAAGTCTGAGGAAAAGACCATCCAGAGACTACCCCGCCCAGGGATGCATCCTATATACAGATACAAAACCCAGACACTATTGTGGATGCCCACAAGTGCTGGCTGACCAGAGCTGGATATGGCTGTCACCTGAGAAGCTCTCCTAATGCATGACAAATACAAAGGGGGAAACTCTCAGCCAGCCATTGAAGTGAGCACAGCGTCCCCAATGGGGGAGCTAGAGAAAGGACCCAAGAAGCTGAAAGAGTTTTCAGTGCCACAGGAGGAACAACAGTATGAGTCACCCAGTACTCTCAGAGCTCCCAGGGACAAAACCATCAACCAAAGAGTACACATGGAGTAACCCATGACTCTAGACACATCAGCAGCAGAGGATGGTCTTGTTAGACACCAAAGGGAGGAGAGGCCCTTGGTCCTGGAAAGACCTGATGCTGTAGTATAGAGGAATACCAACAGTGAAGAGGGGAGGTTGATTGGGGAAGGGGAGATGGCTTATGGGATTTTGGGGGGTGGGGGGGAACTAGGAAAGGGGACAACATTTGAAATGTAAATAAAGAATATACCCAATTAAAAAAAAATAATACCAGGGCCACCAAAGGGCAGGGGGCATGGGGTGGTGGTGGTGGCAGTACTGAGACTGGAAGTCTAAGTTACACAGAGTGTAGCTACCATGAACCCCAGTGGAAAGTCACACCTGAACTCTTCCACAGAGATACAGGGAGATGAAAAAGGGTCACCCAACTTCCAATGAGGACTCTGAGATTTAAGTCCCTAGGGTTTGGGGGAGATAGATTACCTAACCCTCATATTTATTAGCACTTAGCTTGGAGCTAGAGACTTATCTGAAGGTCTGTATAGCCTAGGATTGATGCATGTTCAGCATTTTGTACTGAAACTAGGCAAAGGCTGGAGGACACTGCACAGCCACAGACATGATCAGTCACTTTAGGTTGACTTTCCAGTGGTTCCTGAAGCAAACATTGAAATGAAGTGGATGAGAAAAAAATATCAATTTAGTGTAACAGACACCCCAACAAATCTGTCAGAAGACAAGTGTAGACCTGTTTTCATGTCTTGTATCATCTAGCATACAGCTCATGATTCCTTAGATGCATGTGTGTGTGTGTGTGTGTGTGTGTGTGTGTGTGTGTTTCAAACACCAAATCACCCTTCAAGTCAGGGCATGAAAGAGACCTAGTAGCAAATATTTTTTTGTCTTAGTGAATGAAAAGTGGCAGTACTCTAAACTTTGCCATAGTTAACCACCTGCCCTATTAAAATATAATTCTAATGCCCCAAAGAACACATGAAACAATTAGTAAAAATCAAGCAACAAAAACTCATGGACTACCTTTGGTTCTAATAACCAAATAGTTAATTTTGAATGCAGACAATCAGTCTTTACATTGTGATATGATTTTTTTTCCAAAGTAAAGGAATAGTAAACATTACTACCTGCTACTTTAATGTAGGCCATGATACCTTTTCATTAGTAGCCCACACATTTTGGAGTTTAATAATAATTGAATTATAGCTTGACATACAACAATAGGGACAGCTGTCTACAATTTGAAATATTGTATCAATTTTTTATTTAGAGGGAGACTATTTCTTAGCACTGCTACCTCTATGAGAGATAAATGATAATAGAGCTGATACCAGCTTGGTATTCTACAGCAAAGCAAGTATATTCTTGTCACCTTCTAAGGGACAACAGAGGTCATGTGGTCTCATCTTACTGTTAAATGAACAGACAGATTGAGAAACACTAAGCCACTTATCCCTGACTACACAGTGAGGTTTCTTTCTTTACAACAGATTTAGTTTAGTTTTAATGGAAACAACACTCGTACAAGACATTATCAGAGGGTGGGCGAGATGGCTCAGTGGGTAAAAGTGATTGCCCTGCCAGCCCAATAACTGAGTTCTGTCCCTGGAACCCATGTGAAGGTATGAAGATTTTCCTTGATTCTACACCTGCATGTTCACACACACACACACACTCACGTACATGCACACACATGCATACACACGCACACGCATAACATACATCTAAAAAATAATAGATTAAAAAACTATGCACATGACATGTTACCAGAGATTTAGTAAATAGATAGGACTAGGGGAGATGTGCATTAGTTTCACCTTCTGTTTTACCTTTTTGAGGCAGAGTCTCCTCAAGTACCTCATTCAAGACTGGAACTTGATATGTAGCCCAGGCTGTCCTTGAATTTTTACTTCTGCAGCTACAGTCTGCAGAATACTGGGATTATAGGCATGTAGCACCATGTCTGTTGGTCTCTTCCTCTCTCGCACTTCCCCTCTCTTTCTCTCCTTCATTATTTCTTCAAGATTAGTTGCTGTCTTTTGAAGGAGCCACTGCTCTAAACTCCTTCAGTGGACAGTCTACATTGCTAACCACAGTAACCTTCACCAATTCACCACTGAAAGATGGTAATTTTTAACTACTGGAATATATAATATCATAAAGGAGCTTTAGCCGTAAGAGATGCCCAGGTTACCAGGTACTCTATGTGCCAGATGCCCTGTATGACATTTATAAAAATTTTTATTTTTATGTGTATGTGTGCATGTGTCCTTGGATGATGTACTGGCCGGTTTTGTGTGTCAATTTGACACAGGCTAGAATTATCACAGAGAAAGGAGCTTCAGTTGGGAAATGTCTCCATGAGATCCAGCTGTGGGGCATTTTCTCAATTAGTGACCAAGGGAGGAGGGCCCCTTGTAGATGGTGCCATTTCTGGGCTTGTAGTCTTGGGTTCTATAAGAGAGCAGGCTGAGCAATCCAGGGGAAGCAAGCCAGTAAGAAACATCCCTCCATGGCCTCTGCATCAGCTCCTGCTTCCTGACCTGCTTGAGTTCCAGTTCTGACCTCCTTTGGTGATCAACAGCAATGTGCAAATGCAAGCTGAATAAACCCTCTCCTCCCCAACTTGCTTCTTGGTCATGATGTTTGTGCAGGAATAGAAAACCTGACTAAGACAGATGAATTTATATGTACCACATATATGCAGGAGACACAGATGCCAGAAATGGGCATTGGATCTTCTGGAACTGGAGTTCCATATGTTTGTGAGCTATAGTGTGGGTGCTGGGAACTGAACCCAAGTCTTCAGCAAGAGCAGAAAGTGCTATTTCTCCAGTTTCTGATATAACATTTTTAAACTTTGAGATTTAATTAGATATACATAATCTATGTATATCTATTATATATTTATTATATATGATATATTTATTATTTATTTTATATGAATACAATATATTGTGTATATATAAATTATACACATATACATATAATAAATAAACTGATGTTCAGAAAAGGGAAGTGCATTGCCAAACATCGCCTCACTGCTATGTGGTGGAGAGAAACTTTGGGGCTAACCTGAGCATTTCATTTACTCATATGGACAACAAATGCAAATGGACAGATGTTCAAAAGGGCACAAAGAGTGGCCATTATAAATATTGCCTGCCGTGGACCTCTTACTGTGTGCCACCAGCATGTGCTGATGATAGGTGAAATCAGGTTATATTTAAGTGGTTAAGGACCATGCTTCGTTGGCAAAGTGGAAGAAAGCAAATCTTGAGGATTGATGGGCAGCTGTGGTGAGGAAGGGCATTTTACTTTGAGGGAGTAAATCCTAGCCGGACATGCAGAGTAAAGAAGAGGGAGCCAGCCTATCGGCTAAAAGCAAAGAGTCCTTTGAGAAAGTCTTTAACTGCAGACAGACAAGAAGCTTTAACTTGGACTCTTAAGAAGCAGATTCTAGAATAAACGGTTCAGTGAATTCTCTGGGTAAGAGCAGGCTGTGCCAGGTTACTCGGATGTAGGGCTGAGATCCAATGACAGGAGACTTGATAGTGAGTCAGCTTTCACTGTGATGGCGTGGCCATGATGTGGTCCCCATGGTGCTGGCGACTCAATACAGTAGATGTAAGGACCTCCCAGGGCAAAAAAAAAAAAAATGTGCTGCCTTAAGACTTGGTGGTCAGCTGCAGCTATGTGGAGGAACCTGGAAAAAGAAGCTATGATCAGATTAATTTCTTCACAGGGCAACTGTTTAACACATTCTGTAGACCTGTGCTGTCCCTGGAAGAGGCAGTGGAGACCCAACCAGCCTCCCTCTTTGCTGCTAGGGTGGACACGGGCACTGGGGCCTCCAATGTCAGGACACACACTTATGAGGAAGAATTGGCCTTGTCCAGAAGGCAGTGAGTTGGAGCAGCCCAGGTTAAAATGTAGATTTGTGGGGGGGAAAAAGCAGGGAGGGGGGGTCCTTGCTCAGAAGGCATGCCTTTCTGGCATGTACCTACCTGGTACCTGTTGAGGAAGCTTGGCTGAGAAGAGGCTGGGTCCTTCCCTGTTGGCTGGAAACGCTGAGGCCTGCTCCATGTTCTTACACGGTGGGTTTTGATAAGAAGAGACAGTTCATAGTTTCAATGCTTTATTATAGAAAAGTAGGAAGAGAAAAGGAGATAGAGAAGTAAAGAGAGAAAGAGAAGATGGAGGGATGAGAGCTGGCCATGATCATGTGGCCATGGAAAGAGGAGAAGAATGGAGAGGGCGGAACAGAGAGGTAGGCAAGAGAGGAACAAGAGAGACACAGTGCAAGGAGGAGCAAGAAGCCTTCTTTTATAGTAGGCTGGGTTCCCTGACTGTTGCCAGGTAACTGGGGCGGGGAAAGCCTGGCTATAGCCAGGTGACTTGTAGGGGTGGAGTCCAGCCAGAACATTAGGGGCCTGGGGCATGGCCATCGTGACTGATGGCCACAGGATTATGGAGTTGAGTCAGGAGTCTGGGAGCATAGTTTACGGTTCCGTCCCTTGTAGAATGTTCTACTGGGTCTCCTGAGTAAGCCTTGCTCAACCAGGCCAGACTACAGACTGCCCTACAAGGTCCCACATAGATTAGGCAGGTTGAAGTAAAGACAGTGTCTTGGAGATTGGTGCTGGGAAGAGAATTTTGAAATTTCTTCTGCATATGGGAGATGTAAACTAGGTACCATACCATTTCCCCACTCCCACCCCTATTTTTGTGCCTTCCTGGCTCCTTTTTCATCCGGTTTCCCATCACCTGAATCCTCATTACTTTTTCTCAAACCTACATTTCTTCAGTTGTGCCTTCTGGTCATTAAATGTTGCTTATCAAGGAAAGAAAATATTTAAATAATTTTATTTTATTTTTCTATTTGGGAAGATATCAACTATGTGTGACCACCTCAGGAGATTGTGAAATATTTCCATTTTGTGAAATTCTGACGGGTTGTACTGGTCAAGTTTAATAGGCTTATAGGCTGTAGGAAGGTCTTGTGAAACATAGCTTCTGATTCACTGTCTCTTCTAATTTGGATGGTCTAGGATGTGCTAAATCAATCCCAACTCTGCTTTTCTTCTGGGTGCTGCTGCAGTCGCCGCCTAGGACCTATCTTTGAGTGCTTTGTGTCATTATATTATTAAATCCCCAAGGCCTTCTGCCATTGCTGATTTTAAACATAGGCATGGCACCTTAAAGCAAAGGTGATGAAATTGTAGTAATGTAAACTCAATGGGACGATGGACATGGTATATAGCAAAATATGGACTCAATAACAGGTAAACATCACATGATATGTGATGTCCCCACTGGGTGGTCTGAGCAAGTATCACAGAAAAAAGTCAGAATCATGGTGGGCAAATAAAGACAGAAAAGAAGTGAAGATTGGACAATTGTATTGGTGGCATATTATTCTGATTAGTTTACTTTAGCAATATATTTGGCAATATCTTTTATTGCTTTGATATTTGAAAATAAACATAACGTAGCATAATAACCCTTTCATAACTTTGATATTTGAAAATAATTATAATGTATCTTGGCTGTTTCCTTTTGATTATGTGTAAGCCTTAGGTACACCTCACATCTCAATGAAAAATATATTGAAGCAGACTGGATTTCATTCATAAAGTTTGAGGAGTGTTTGAGGAAGGGTTGAGGTCTTACCAGTACCAAAGTCTTCATGTTGTTTTGTCTGTGCCCATCAGAGTTACCATGCTTCTCAGTAAAAGTTTGAAGTTTACTGGAAGTAATTCTTCTATCCTAGCTTTGTCTGTGTATATACACGTACATTAGTCTCCTCGCATATATATTACCTAGATGCACTATATTTATGTGTGTATGTGTGTATATGTATATGTATGTGTATGTGTGTGTATGTGTATATGTATATATGCATATATGTATATGTATATGTATATATGCATATGTATTTTTTCAGTGCTTCCGACTTCTGTATATCTAGCTTGGCTCTGGGGAAAATACTCATTTGTTAGGAATTGTCTATTATATCCCCAAAGCATCATAGCTACTGCTCTGTCTCATTTATAATTTTCTAATCAGTTTTAGTCATTGTGCATACATGTATGAGTGGCATATGTACATGTTTGGGTGGACATGTACACATGTGTATGAAGGTTTACATGCATGTGTACATGTATGCACAAGTATATATGGAGGCCAGAGGTCAACGATAAGCATCTTCTTAGTCACTCTACACCTTTAAAAATTTTTAATTACATTTTTTTTACCACCTATCTATCTATCTATCTATCTATCTATTATCTATCTATCGGTATTTATGTGTGTGTATGTGTGTGTATACATGTGCCAGTACCCTCCTAAAGGGAGGACACCTTTTGAGAATGAGCTCTTTCCTTCTGCCATGTGGTTTCCAAGAGTTGAATTCAGGTTGCTGGTCTTGGTAATAGAATCTTTACCCAGTGACAAATTTTGTGGAACTCTACATCTTGATTTTTGAGACTTTTCCCCTTCACTAGACAAGGAAATCACTACTTTTGAGAGGCTGGCTGGCCAGTAGCTTCAGGAATTTTCCTGTCACAGATTTCCAGGAGTAGGATTAGAGGAATACACTAGCATGCCCAATTTCTTATGTGAATGCTAAGTTCTCACGCCTGGAAGCAAGCACTTTACTGACTGAGTTGCCATGTCGAAGAATGGTAGAGGTGAAAATGGGTGCACAGCCAAGTGAGAGCAGGCGATTTCTCCCAGGTCTAGCTCAGGGCACAGAAGGACCCATTAGAGATGGAGAGGGCTTTCCAAAGAGTTAAAGAATGAAGTTAAAGACCAAAGAAGTAGCAGTAGGGGCCGCCGTGTTTAGCTTTGTGAAACTACTGATCACATGGACTATGGGGTAGGGCAGATATCTGAGGAGCTTGCAGGAGAGATGGGAGTTTGGTAGGAGAAATGGCACAAGGACAAAAGTGGTTAGGTTTGGGCCATGATATGACATCAATGATTTTAAGAGATGCCCAGTTGGGGTAAAATGAAGGAACTGAGAAGAGACAAGAGCCTCCCCCCCCCCTCCCCCAGTGTGGAACATCAACCAAAAGGGCCAAGGGAAAGTGATTTCTAGAGAAAAATAGTAAATTCCGTTTTAGACACTGAATTTGGACCATTAGAGTAATTGAAGCTGCATAAGAGAGATTCAGAATGAGTCTGGAAGTTTGGAGAAGGTGTGTGTGTGTGTGAGTGTGTGTGTGTGTGTGTGTGTGTGTGTGTGTGTGTGTGTGTGTTGGTTTGAACATATTTGGCCAATGGGAAATGCTACTATGAGGAGGTCTGGCCTTGTTGGAGTAGATGTGGCCTTGTTGTGGGGATGGGCTTTGAGACTCTTCAACTAGCTGCCAGGAAGACAGTCTTCTGGTTATCTTTGGAACAAGATGGAGAACTTTCAACTCCAGCACCATGCCTGCCTGGACACTTCCATGCTTCCTACCATAAATGATAATGGACTGAACCTCTGAACCTATAAGTCAACCCCAATTAGATATTGTCCTTTTTGAGAGTTGCCTTGGTCAAGGTGTCTCTTTAAAGCAATGGAAACCTTAACTAATACTGTGTGTGTGTGTTTGTGTGTGTGTGTGTGTGTGTGTATTAGTTTGGGTTCTCTAGAGTCACAGAATGTATGGATAGTCTTTATATAGTTAGGGAATTTGTCAATGACTTACAGTCTATAGTCCAACTCCCCAACAATGGTCAGCTGCAGCTGTGGATGGAAGTCCAAGGATCTAGCAGTTGCTCAGTCCCATGAGGTAAGCAGGCAAGGAAGAGTGAGTCAATCTTCCTTCTTCCAATGTCCTTATATATCTCCAGCAGAGGGTGTAGCCCAGATTAAAGGCTGTAGGTCTCCAACAGAGGGTGTGGCCCAGATTAAAGGCTTGTGCCTCCATGCCTTTAATCCCAGATTATCTTGAACTCAGAGATCTCCTTGTCTTAATCTTCTGAAATTCATAGCCACTATGCTTCAAGATCTCCATACCAAGATCCAGGTCAGAAACATATCTCTGAGCCTCCAGATTAGGATCATAGGTGAGCCTTCCAATTCTAGATTGTGGTTCATTCCAGATATAGTCAAGTTGACAACCAGGAATAGCCACTACAGTGTGTGTATGTATGTGTGTGTGTGTGTGTGTGTGTGTGTGTGTTGGGAGAGGGCTTCATAATTCAGGAAGGCTGAAGTAAAAGACTGACAATAAACTATAGAATTTGAAACTTAGGACAGCATAAATTCAGGGTGCAGTGGTTCACATTTGTCATCCCACTACAGAAGGGAGGCTAGGGAAGGAGACCTAATATGGTTGGGGGTAAATCTGGGATACACAGTGAATTCTAGGACAGCCTGGGCTACAAACTGCAAAACCTACCTCAAAAGGGGGAAATGAAGCTATTTCTGACAATCACTTGAGATCAGACAACAATAATTTTTTTTGACAGAAGTCAAGAAGCTGGCTTTCTTGCCTTCTAGAAGCTGAAGCTGTAAAGGAAGCAGTGATCTATGTAGATATTTGATGTAGATGCCAGGAATTGCACGTAGCCCTGAAGGCTAAAGCCAAGGAAGCAAGGCCCCACATTAGGTTGAGATTTACCACTGTCCACTACCTTCCACTGGATTGTTAGGCCCTGCCTATATGCCTTTATACTAGATGTTCTACCTTCTATATGTTTACGTTACCTGGCAGCCTTCCAAAACAGTCGTCTGATTGTACACAAGCATTTTTCTTCTTAATGATCTTATTCTATAGAAAAACCAATGAACCCATCAAAGCAAAACAACCCAGAATTTCTGTGAGGTTAGTCACGTGAAATATGTAGGTCGTACGGGTCATGCTGGTTCCAGTTCTCCAAATTTTCTTTTGGTATCTCCAACATATTTTTAACAGTAAATTAGTATTCCAGAGAAAAGTCACTCCCTTTGCTGATGTACCACCCTAAAAACATGCCAATGATAGAGCCATAGAAGCTTTCTATTCAAAATCATTAGAAAAGAGTTAAAACTATATTTCATCTATTACGAAACTCTGAAGCAGGCAACATTTGCAAAGTCAGTGTTTTTATCTGTTCTATAGAGGTGTGTGTAGGTGAAATGACACACACACAGAGGTCAAAGAACAACTGTGAGTGTCCACTTTCTTCTTTCACCATGTAGATCAAACTTAGGCCATCAAGGTTGGCAACAAAGTGCCTTTACCCATCTCTAACATCAGTGTTTAACATTTTCTCAAGGACTCAGCATTTCTACTCAGCTATCCTCAGTGGATGAGCTCAGCGCTCCTCATTGCCGGGAGTCGGATACCAGTATTCTGGTCATTGCACACATTCAGCAGAGACACAGAAGGAAGCAGGCCACGGATGGTATCCTTTCCCTCCCTCCCTTCCTTCGTTCCTTCGTTCCTTCATTCCTTCCTTTCTCCCTTCCTTTCTTCCTTCTTTCCTTTCTCTTTTTTTCTTTTTCTTTTCCTTTTCTTCTCTTCCTTCCTTGCTTCCTTTTTATTTTAAATCAGTGAAAAGACTTTTCTCAGAAGTCCTTAGATTTCCTCCTTAAGTACAGTATTAAATCGTGGTAATGAGCATATATGGGCTGAGACTGTGCTTGTCTGGGCTTATATTCTGACTCTACCTACTTCCTTGAGCAAGTATTTTAGTCTTTCTAGGTCCCAGTGCTCTCTACTATGAAGTTTGGAAGTCACTCGCCCCACCTTGTGGGATTAACATCAGTTTCTCCAAGCACTTGGGGGACATGTTTGGCATATGCAGTGAGTGTGCAGTAACTCTTGGCTCTCACTATGAATATAGTTCTAAATGAACAGATGCCCATTCCATGATCAGTCACTAGCAAATAGAACAATATTACTATGATTGGCTTTGAATAATCAATATCATTGAAGTGATGTGCAGAGAGGATGATCTGAGGGTTGGAGAGATGGCTCAGTGGTTAAAAGCACTTGTTTCTGCAGTAGACCTGGGTTTGGTGCCCAGTACCCAACTGATGGCTCACAAACATCCTTAACTCCAGTTTCCAGAGATCCGATGCCCTCTTTTGAAGTCCATGAGCAACAGATACATACATAGACACATACATACATGCAGGCAAAAACACCCATGCATATAAACATACCTTTAAAATTATATATATAACTACACACACACATATACATGTACACCCCCCCCCACACACACACACATTGATGCATGTCTTAGTCAGGGTTTCTATTCCTACACAAACATCATGACCAAGAAGCAAGTTGGGGAGGAAAGAGTTTATTCAGCTTACACTTCCACATTGCTGTTCATCACCAGAGGAAGTCAGGACTGGAACTCAAGCAGGTCAGGAAGCAGGAGCTGATGCAGAGGCCATGGAGGGATGTTTCTTACTGGATTGCTTGTTCAAACACATGATTCTATGGTGGGGGGGGGCATTCCTTCCCATAGCATATGTATTAGCCCAGGTTCTCTAGAGTCACAGAATGTATGGGCAGTTTCTATATAGTTAGGGAATTTGTTGATGTCTTACAGTCTGTAGTCCAACTCCCCAACAATGGTCAACAGCAGCTGTGGGTGGAAGTCCAAGGATCTAGCAGTTGCTCAGTCCCATGAGGCAAGCAGGCAAGGAAGAGTGAGTCTTCCTTCTTCCAATGTCCTTTTATAGGTCTCCAGCAGAGGGTGTGGCCCAGATTAAAGGTGTGTGCCATCCGCATCTTTAATCCCAGATGATCTTGAACTCAGAGATCTCCTTGTCTTAATCTTCTGGAATTCATAGGCACTATGCTTCAAGATCTCCATGCCAAGATCCAGGTCAGAAACTTAGATCTCCGAGCCTCTAGATTAGGATCATAGGTGAGCCTTCCAATTCTTGGTTGTAGTTCATTCCAGATGTCATCAAACTGACAACCAGGAAGAGCCATTACAATTCAGGAATAATACTTGGGCACTGTTAATGAGGAACGAAGGAGGTAGTCATAGCTTTGGAAAGTGACTGATGGTATCAACTATATCCAAGCTGCTTTTGCTGTTAGTGAGTTTATTACCCGCTTTCAGAATGATGCTGGGAGAAGAAATGATGCATAGAATTGCTGCACTATTGACACACTGATACCATATGCATGTTCAGACAATTCATTCTTGAATCCTATTAAGCAACCCATGAAAGCCCATTTAGAACATCTAGCCATCAATTCCCGTGTCCTCTCAGACATCACCTCACAGCAACTTCTCTTTCTGCATCCATTTGAAAAGCTTTTCCTGCCTACCACTTCTCGATGAGTTCTTCCCACAGGTGATGTATGAAGGAGAGGTGCTATTACCATGCTCAAGAGGATGAAATTGAAGCTTTTAGAAATCTCATTAGAACCCTGGAGAAGGAAGGAAGAGGCTGCAGAATCAAGCTCAAAAGCAACCCACCCATTTCCTGGTAATATGTTGCTTATCTTATAGTGTCTTTCCTATAAAATAATAACCATCATCCACGACAGCTTCTACACTCCTACAGTCAAGGTCAGATATAGTGTATGTAGCAAGCGTATGCTAGGATCACCAATGTGACACTTTTAGCCCAGGTCGTTCATGGAGAAGCAAATATCTACATGCCTTTACATGTCCATGTTCTAGAGAGTTTTGGCATTATGAGCATTCTTCAAGTATCCTGTGTTAACTATAATTTTTAGCTACTTATGCATTTATAGATAAGGTCTTGCTATTTAGCATAGGCTCATACCCAATTCACATCCTCTTACCTCAACTGATGTCTAACTCCCTAATTGCATGCTTCAGTGGACATGGTAGCAATGCAATGGGGAGGAACTATCCGTGAGAACCTAGAGAAGTTGCCAGGGCCTTACATTTCCTCCTTATCCTCTTTGTTTTGTTTACATTGAACAGAATAGCTGGTGGCCTTTTCAAAACTTGAACTAGCATTTCATAGGAAGCCTTTGGCACGTTTCTCAAGGCTGCTGTAACCATCACTGTTTACATCAAGGCCCATTCTGTGTTTCTGGGAAAGGCTTAGCTGGGGCCCTGGCCTTGTGGACATCTGCTTTAAATGGTTTTACACCCCACTCCTCCAAGGCTAGTAGTGACAGCCCTGCCTTTCTAAGCATTTTGGAGCTCAAGAGTTTATGCTTTTCCTTTCCCTCTATCGTTGGGACTCTGCTGTGATTCTCAAAGTCTGCTTCAAGTAAGTGAGGAATGAGGCCCTGGGTTCTTTATTGCCTTCTAAAGACAACAAACAAAGCCCCCAAATATAAATGTCAAACCCCAGGCTATAAGCTAAGTCATTTGTTAAAGTGCTGGCCCCAGCATGTAGGAGGACAAGAATTTGATCCCCAGAACCCAAATACAAATGCCAGGCATTTGTGATCCTAGTGACTGGAAACGAGGGATGTTCTCATCCCTGCAGCTCTTTATCTTTAGCCAATGCCTAGCTGATGAGCTCATGGCTAAGGCGAGACCCTGTTTCAAAGGCGAAGACAGTATTTCTATGGGACTCCTGAAGTTGTTCCCTGGCCTCCAATGGCCACATGTGTATCCTCCACACTGGAACACTACTGCTAGCCCGCACCAACACCACAACCACTAAAACAAAAGTCACGTCAAACATGTCATGGAGTAAATAATACTACCAAGGGCTGGTAAGTTCCCGTAGAGAGTCACATTGAGATTCCTGGCTGTTCTTACAATTCTAGGCAGAAAAAAATGGGACATTGTTCTATCTTTATCTAAGACAATGTGTCTCTAAACCTGAGGCCCCAGCATCTTCCCATTCCCTAGAAGGTAGCCTACTATCAACTTTTAGTTTCAAAGAGCACGTTCTCTCCATGTGTCTCTGATTTACTTATTTATCATGTATATGTGTGTGGACCTAAATGAAGTGAATTTATGTGTACCACACACACATGCAGGAGCCAGAAGAGCAGGGGATTCCCCTGGACTAGAGCTCCAGGTGGTAGTGAGCTACCCCATGAGAGCTAAAGGAGCAGTACATAGTTCTAGCCACTGAACCATCTTCCAGCTCTGTTTGTTTGTTGTTTATTTAGTTTGCTTTGGTTTGGTATTGAGACAGTCTGAACACTAAGTAGTCCCGGCAGCCTAGGAAGTCCAGAACTCCTTGCTCCAGCCTCCAGAGTACTAGGATTATGGACATGCACTATCATGCCCAGAACACTCCACTTTCTTCACATTTGAAAGCCACCTTATCTGAAGTCAGGTGGACTGTAATTGAGCATAAGCATAAATAAAGTATGTCATTGAGAGTTTACTGTGTGTAGCTTGGTAGTAGAACTTACTCACTGTGTGGGAAAGCCTGCCTTCTGTTTAGTTGTGTGTCTTTATTATAGGGAGATAGGAGCAAATGTCCATTTATCTCAGACAGGCCACTGATGACAGACCAAAGGAACAATTCTACCAAACTCCTGCTTATTGAACCAGTGACTTTGCTGGGGCTTTTTAAAGAAGCACAGGTGAGTAAAGTGTAGTTATATCACCAAAAAGCTTGCCCCAGCATGGGTAATGGCTCATGAGAGCTGAATAGAGCTCCCTGCACAGTTAGTTCACAGGCAGCTGGCTGGAGAATCTCCTCTGCCCAGACCTACTGCTAATGTATATGACTAATAGAACCACAGGGAAGGGGCTTTGTGAATCCTCTAAGTTTCTGGGACTTCCTAATCCTTGGGTGTTTTGTTCACTTTCTAGACCTTTTTTTGTCTGTTCACTTCTTAAGTGTTATAGACTTCATGAGCCATCTTCCTTCCTCTGGGAGGAAGGGGGAAATGTTTACTTGTCTTGAATGAATTCCTTTCTGTTCTTTTTCCCAGGTGAAATCATGACCTTGACTAAGGGTTGGCAATGGTCTGAGAACCAAATCTAACTATTTTATGGCCTTTATAAAATGTGTGTGTGTGTGTGTGTGTGTGTGTATGAGAGAGAGAGAGAGAGAGAGAGAGAGAGAGAGAGAGAGAGAGAATGATGTAATATGATTAAGTAGTCTCAACAGGAGACCATGGAGCTTGCCAACATGAAAATGTTCTGTATTCCTTACAGAAAAAGTTTGCTGAGCCCTGTGTTCATCAGCAATCTTGAAAATACTTCACCTATACCTGGGGCCGCACACATCACATTTCTAACACTTGCCTTGTCCCCTAATACGTTGAACAGCCAGTCGTCATTTTACAGATGTGGATGCTTGCAAGTGACCACCTCAGTACCACAGTAGTGGTGACAAGGTTAGGACTGGTGCAATTTGATGTCTGTGTACCCTCTAGATAGCACCCTTGCGGGTGGGGCATAGCTGACCTTCACTTGGAAGTAAAGAGCTGTCTGTACAGTGTAGTTCAGATGGCTCAGGAGGGCTGCTTCTGTTGGCCATTTCCCCCTCAGTACTGAATTTTTAAATTGGTTATCTCTGTTCCCTCCTCCTAACCAGTCAGGAGGCAGGAGATGCAACTATGGAGATGAACAGCTGTAGGTTGGTCATAATGTCCTTCTCGTCAGCAGTAGGGTTAGAAGGCATGGGAATGCTCCAAGGGCCAGGCACCAATGTAAGGGTACCACACAGCCTACCTGCTGCTTTGGCTTCAATCTGTCCCTGATTGGGATGATCATTGTGGCCTCACTTTTAATTCAGTGCTTTTCTCTCTGTATTATTAATTAGGCTGCTACATGATTATAAGACCAAAGAATGGTCATGATTTCAGCAGGAAAAGATAAAAGAGGAGAAAGTCATGTTGATTTGTGTACCACCCATTCCATCCTTCTGTGGGTACATACTGCTCCACATATGAAGTGGGTAGAGTATCTTATTTCTTCTCACTCTAACCTTATCGATGTGAGGCATGTCTGAAGGACGAGTACCTTCTGGGACTTCTGACAAATTACCGCAAGTTGGCAGCTCACACTTGGGTCTCTGGAAAGGCTCATCCTGAGATATCCTGTCTCAGAACCAACCTGCTGTGCTACTGAATACAAAAGCTGCAGAGAGGCCATGAACAGCACGTTTGTCAACAGCCGCTAATTTTCAAGGCTACAGTCAGCATCGTGTACAGCTGCATGTGGGTCTCTTATTAACTGGCATGTCCAGGGGCATGGGGTGCTTCCATACAGCTGTGAAGCTGTGGCAGTTACTATATTGTTGTTTCAAGCCACAACATTTGGACATTAGTTGGTGCATCTATACATGATAACCATATTGAATTAAAGGTCAACATAGGGATAGTAAGAAGAATGAAGGTATTTTATAAACTCCGCCCAATCAAGGAATTCATTACCCAGAGACAACTAAAAAAACAGATATACCTTCCCACAACACCACACACACAGGTAGGATAACCAAGGTTTAAGGTTTACTCCCTTTACTCTTTTTGGGCTCAGATTGGAGAGGGGATGTGAAATATGACAAAGACTGCTGAGAAGACTTTTTTTTTTTCAACTAATGCCTCAAAATTATGTTGAGAGTTAGGAAATTTTTCCTCCTTGTAGCCGCTTCAGTTTTAAGAATTATTCTTGGAGACATCTGGAAAGGAACAGAATAGAAACTTGAAACTATTTTTCAAGGTAGAACCAGGGATGAAGATGGCCAAGCTTTTGGAGGAGGGAAGGAAGGGAAAGAGAAAAGGGGGTGTTATGGGGACCCCAGGGGATAGCAGCTTCCAGCTGAGGATGTCTTCTTATGGCCTGGAGGCTGCCGGTGAGAGGAAAGAAGAAACACTGGTCTCTGTCTGCTGTTCTTCAGATATCCTCTAACCAGCTAGTTCAGTGAGAGCTTGCTCTGCTCAGGAAACCACTGTGTGTTTTCCAATCGCTTTGTCTCTTTAGTGTCTAGATTTCAGTGGGCTAGTTTCCCTCATAAGAAGCAGGGTGTCAGCCACAGTCTGTTCTGAAGGATATCTGTGACTATCTCCGTTCAGCCTAAGAGAGCACATATGTCACCATTATATGTTTGAGTTTTACAGGTGTGTGTCTAACCATGCACACACACGTGCATGCATGAGTGCCTGCATGCATGTCTTTGTTTAGTAACAGGCTCAGTTTTGTGGGACACCACTAGAATTGCAAGTTTAAATCTTCAACATCATTCATCATCTCCAGTGCCAGCCCAAGCAGGGAGCTTTGTTTCCTCCCCACTCTTTGCATGCGCTCTGCATGCTCTGATCTACTTGTCACCCAGTTCTATCTGGATCTTGACAAGAAAGCAAGCTAAGGTACATGAACTTCACCAGTGGTCCCCTCGCTTATCCATATCATCCTCATTAGCAGTGTCTAGCCCTGGTGAGAGACTGGGTGAAAGGTAAAGAAACCAAAGCAGGGTCTTCCTCTCCTGGCTGCCTCCCTGCTGGGTCACATGGGGACAGTAGTGGATTTGGCTGGAAGGCCCAGCTCCTGTTGTGGTGACTCTGCACTTCTCTCAGTTTTGGTTCCAGTAGCAGCTCCCCTCCCCCCCATCTCTTGGGTTTGGGACTGGTAACAGCTGTGCTTTTATTACCCAGGTTGCTGCTGCTAACCCTTTCCGCAACTCTGTAAATAGTCCCTTTATTAAATTCTCCTGGAAGGATCCTAATTTGAGCATGCCAGCTATTTCCTGCTGGGAACCTAACCAGCACACTATTCTATATGAATGGCCGTTCACATCTTAAATGTAAATTCAGTTCAAAGTTTTCCCTTTCCTTGACTATTTGCAATTTCAGCTCCAACTATGACAGTAAAATGCTTTGTATTTCCTTGAATTTTGTACATAAACAATTATGTGGGAATCTCATCGAGGAAATGTCAAGATTATAATCTGCCTCCTGTGATTTGCACCCAGAAGGTTGTGCACTAATTCTAACATTGACTTTATATAACGAAGTAAATTACCTTTATGAAGACATTAGTTAGGCAATTAGCTGTTGAAGTAAGGCAGGGCAGCTTCCTGACCACAGTCCATGGGACTGTGACAAAAGATGGCTACATGGATACAGAGGAGGCGGGATTTTGGGGGAGGGGGAGAACACACTAGAGACTAATACCTCTCACTCTGCGATAGCTAAGCCCAACTAACCATGACAGTGCACTCTGCTTAGAGAAGTGGGAAAACAGGTTGGGAATGCCATTTCTGCCTCCTCTGGAGTGATGCCAGTAGAACCACAGGCTCTGAGAGAAAGAAAGAAAGAAAGAAAGAAAGAAAGAAAGAAAGAAAGAAAGAAAGAAAGAAAGAAAGAAAGAAAGAAGAAGGAAAGAAAGAAGGAAGGAAGGAAGGAAGGAAGGAAGGAAGGAAGGAAGGAAGGAAGGAAGGAAGGAAGGAAGGAAGGAAAGTGACTTAGTCAGGGTTTCTATTCCTGCACAAACATCATGACCAAGAAGCAAGTTGGGGAGGAAAGGGTTTATTCAGTTTACACTTCCACATTGCAGTTCATCACTAAAGAAGGTCAGGACTGAAACTCAAGCAGGTCAGGAAGCAGGAGCTGATGCAGAAACCATGGAAGGATGTTACTTACTGGTTTGCTTCCCCCGGCTTGCTCAGCCTGCTCTCTTATAAAACCCAAGAGCATCAGCCCAAAGGTGGAACCACCCACAAGGGGTCCTCACCACTTGATCACTAATTGAGAAAACGCCCCACAGCTGGATCTCATGTTGGCACTTCCCCAACTAAAGCTCCTTTCTCTGTGATAACTCCAGCCTGTGTCAAGTTGACACACAAAACTAGCCAGTACAGAAAGAAAGGAGGAAAGAATGAGGAAGGAAGGAAGGAAGGAAGGAAGGAAGGAAGGAAGGAAGGAAGGAAGGAAGAAAGAAGGAAGGAAAGAAGGAAGGAAAGAAGGAAGGAAAGAAGGAAGGAAAGAAGGAAGGAAGGGAAGGATGACGGTGGCAGCGGTCCAGATGTAAGTTGGAGAGCAAAACGGAGCATCCCAAGACACGCCTTGCAGCGCTCAGAGCTCAGGCTGGTACTCAGCGTCTGCTCTGGCTCTTGAGGTTCAGCACTCGGCCATTCCCAGTCCGCTTTCCCTTCCCTCACTCATCTCTGTACAGCTTAAGCTTTAGCTGACTCCCTCCGCCCCTGGACCTCCAAATCCGCGTGCAGCTTCTCACTTCAGGCCGAGGTTCAGCTTTTCTGCTAGGGAAGAGTCCCTTCCTCTAACTGCTCAGACTTCCCAGTTCATCACCAGATCCTACAAGAAGAGACGCTCCATTTCCTCCTTTTGGGTAACTTTCTTGCACAGTCCAGTACATTGCACATCCTAAACATCCACCAGTCCCCCACTGCCACCACCACCCCACCATGAAACTGTAAAGTAAATTAGAGTGGTGGATCCAAATGGCAGGATTTCAGACACTGTTTCTAATTTTCCTTGCTTGAGTAAAGCAGGCAAAGTTAAGGCTTGAAAATAAGAGGTAGACCACAAGGATTCCGCTGTATCCTAATCGTTAACTCTTCCTTCTCAAGGCAGCGCGTGCTTATCCATCCATCCTCTGTGTCCTCCATAGTAGTGTGATGCTCCAGAGAGATTCCTCCAGCAAGGAGTTAAAGCTGCATGTGGCCCAGTGCCTAGACAAGTCCCACGGGAGGCCAGAGAAAAAGCAATGGCTGAAGCCCTAGTTATGGAAAATGTGACATCGAGCGTTCAGTTATCCCCCGAAGACGGGGCCCTGATCTAACATTTACCCTGCACCTTTTAGCAGCATCTAGGGAGTCATTACACGCTTTTGGTGTCACTATTTTAATTAAGAGTAAGAGTTCTGCACAGAGCAGCCATGCGGAGCTTTTCTCAGCAGTGGTCGTCGGGGAGAGTTTAGAACATGGGATAAATGTGGGCTCCTAGCTACTTACCACGGAGCCCAGTGCCCACGCTGACGTGAAGCTGGTTTTGAAGGGAAACCTCATCCAGCAAGAAACAGGGAGATGACTTGATAGAATGGAACGTTAGCCCTCTCTCTGTATCTGCGCCTGCGCCGTCCAAGTTCAGGATTACAGAGTAAAACTATTTGAGTTGCACTTTTTTTTTTTTTTTACTACCATCACAAAATTTGCAGAAATTGAATGCATAAGCTGAACTACAAATTTAGAACGAGCCTCATGCCGGCATCTGTCACGTTCGGAACCCCCCTTCTTAAACTACACCCCGGGACACCTTGCTTCCATGATTTCTGCGATTTTGTCATCAGTGAAGTAATACACCTCTCCCCTTCCTGGCTGTGCAGCGTGTCACCACCCGGCCAACCTGGGATATACTTTGGAAGCTTGCTTTCTTCATTTTATCAATTACCTTTCACGATAAACAAAGAAACTTTACTTCCAAAAACCCTAATTCATTGGCAGACAAAGATGCTGAATGAGCGGATTTCATAACGTGACTACCTTCTTTTAGCTTTGGAGGGGATCCAAGGATATTTCTTTAAGTACAGTGCAATCTTACAATAATAAAATACTTTATTTGAAACATTCCCCAATAACTGTTCACATTAGGATGTTACAAAGTTAGCTGTTACTTCTACTGCTAGTAATGTACTGCCCAGAGTACTTTTCAATCAGAGGCAAACACTAAACTTTTAACGGTTTCCTCCATTGGGGACTGAGAAATCACTATGCGTGGATTAATGTGTGATATATCTTATGCTCTGTAAAAAATGACACGCTGCCCTTTGCAGATACCTATGCCTTTAGAAACGTGTGTGCATGAGAATGAGCATGTGTTGAGTTCACAGGTATGGACAGACCACTGCATCATGCTAAGCTCAACAAAACAGTAAAACCCAAACCCCCAATCCTAAATACTAACCCAACGTCCTTTACCTCTGACTTTGCATGGTATAACAACAGTTCCCTATGCAGGAAATCCCTCCAGAGATGCAGGCACTAGTATGTTAATGTCTTTGATTACTTTCATATGCTACACTTGGAATTGTTAAAACCCGGCAGTCACACATCAGAAAGTACTGGGACCAATCTGTTGGACAATACAGAAAAATGGCGGTAGAAGAACTTCACAAATACCCATGCTGGAAACTAGGAGAGGGTTTATATTGAAGAAGAGAGGAAAAAAAAAAAGAAGAAGCAGAGATTTTAAAAGTGCCAAATGCATCAGGAAATATCCCTCTAGAGTCACTGGCCTTTTGTGGTCTGAAATGTCCTTTTAACATTAAAGTCACTCTGCTGTATTCCTAATGGGGGAAAAAAATAGAAACCCTTCAGGATTGATTAATACAGCTTTTTCTCCCCTTGAGATAATTTTGTTTGTTAAGAGCAAACCTGACAGGTTGGGAAGACTAATTATGATCCAAGAGCAACCCAGGTCCTCAGAGCAGATCTCAAGAAAAGAGTCAGTTTATGAGCTAGCTCTCAAGAGCTGCGACACCTCAGGGAGCCCAGGCACGTATGCTATTCTTAAAACTCTCCAATGGAGATGATTCAGCATGTGTCTTAGAAGCTCACTCAATGTCAAACTGACCATCTAAAAGTGAGTGGGAAACACCAGCCAGGCTCCCTACAGGCATGGCAGAGTTACTGAAATACACAAGAGACTTGAATTCCATCTAAAACAGTTTCTGGGTACAGGACATTTCTTAAACAGGCACAATTCTGGAGATCAGAGTTTCCACACAAATTTACAGATGTTTTCAATGTTGCTAGTATGAGGAAATGATTATCTTGATCATTGATAGTTTGCAGGTTCCCATTTGTGATGTGTTTTTTGGCTTCATAGTCATGGTTGGAAAAGGGCAGTTCAGGATAGTTGAGACATCTGAAACTTCAGCAGAATGGATGGTATAATATTGACCTGCAAAGGAAGTCACTGTATACACATCCTGGAGAAATGGGTTTTACAGGGCACACCATCACATGTAAAAAAATTACACACTCTGAGGCAGAAGATGTCTCAGGTCCCATTTACCAGACAACGGAAGAAGAGCAGCGATGTAGAGATGTTTTTTAATGTTAACCCATGGCAAATAATTCTTCCAATAGCAGAGAAACTGGAAATCACTTTCCAATTGACTTAGCATCTCTCAAGGGACATTGTAGTGTGTCATATGGTGATAGGCAGAGACCACAGCTGTGAATGAGATGGATAAAGGTCCTGGTTTCTTTGGTGTCTACATGTTGTTGGATGCCCCTACGTTGTGGGAATGTAGCTGAAAAGAATTCCAACAGGGAAACTGGAGTCAATGATGAGTGTCATTAGAACCGTGGGACTACATAAGGTGAAGGTGACTACAGATAACACAGTGGGCTAAAAATTCCAGAGTCGGCAAAAGGCTTTTTGAGGAAGGAGCATTAAAGTTGAGGTTTGAATGGCAAGAAGGAAGGTGCCAGTGAGCTTTGTAAAGCTTTTGGGGGATGGGGGGAGAACAGCCCTGATCAACAGAAAAAAACAAGCATAAAGACTCTTAAGTGAGAGTAACTTGGTACAGGTATATTCAGACACCACACAAGGCCTGTCAGGCCTGAGCATAAAGGGAGTGGCACGCTGGGCTTTTATTGAAGCAGTCTGCATGATTTTAGATTGCAGTCTGTGAGCTCAAAAAAAAATTAAGCACTTTTAAGATATTACAAACCATGTCTGATTATGGATATGATTTTAGCTTTTACCTATTGTCCCAACTGTCAGAGAAAACATCTGTTTCCTCAGAAGTAACATGATATCATCACTCTTTTTTGCTGGTGTTTGCCATGGTGCACAAATGCTGGATCTCAATTCTCTGTGGAGCACCCCTCCCCCACTCCTCTCTGGAGGCCCCAAGGGTAGCTCACATATGCTCACGAATTAAGTGCATTCTTACTATGTGGCTGTAACAATCATTCTTCAAGTCCAAGCTGTCTGATGAGAACCACCGCATTTGCTAATCCCACCAAGTCTCCATCACTGGGGACTGTGACCACCTTTGAAGGGCATGGAAAACCTGTTTCCCCAGGAGGGAAATCCTTGGGGTGTTTAAATTGCAAGGAACTTCTGCAAAATGGAGGAGAAGGAATCTTCTACGGTGCTCTCCTGCAGAAGGATTCAATAGCCAGGTTGTTTTTTTCACAATTATTTTCCAGTTCAGTGATAGTCCAGGAAGGTCCCAGTGATAATACTACCCAGCCCCTGCCTCACATCTGTGCATTAGGACACAAGCGTGGATGTGCAGAACTTTATCCAGGAGGAAGCATCCTGGAAAGCAGCACCTGGCTCTCAGGTCCATCCTTTGCTCAAATCACCTGCAGGATTTGATAGCCATGTCTCCTTCTGCAGAATAGGACTCCATCTTGTGAATCATTCAAACATAGGCTTGTCAGGGACATACTTCTGAGTTCCCCTATATGCCCAGACATGGCTGTGTCCATACTGGACACAGCTTTCTCTTTGTCTGCTGTCCTGTGTACCAACGTCTACTCAGACTGTGTCATCTCTGCCAAAGCCCATCTATGCCTCCTCTAGGTTCATCTGCCACTGTCAGCACTGCAGACACGTGGAGTCCAGGTATGAACGAGGCTACCTTTGTTTATGTTCCTGGGCCACTAATTGCCGCAAGTCTTTCAGTCTTTCCCATGAGGTGACCTTTTTTAGCTCCGAGATCTTTAGGCCAGTGATGATCATTTGAGGCATGGGCTTGACGCTCCGGTGACTGTGTAAGACTTCTGCAAGACTTTTACAACTGTATGAAGTTGTCTAGAGTTGCCAGCAATGCTACACATATTCAGTCTCATCAGATAGAAAGGTTAATGCCTCTGGCTACTGTATCAGCCCCATATTTCCTATACTGAGGTTCAAACCATGCCTCTGCCTCAAACTTCGATGCACTTTCCCTGTTTCATCCCAAATTGGTAGCTGGTTACGTTTAACACACTTTTTTGTGCCTTTTGTGCGACTCGAAGACATATTAAAGGACTGGGGCTTTGTTCTTTCCTTGGAAGTGGCTATCAGCTTGAAAGAGATGTCTCCTTGAGACTTGACCATGGCTAAGCAATGGCATTGTGTGCTCCCTGATATATTTTGGTAAAAGTTGTTTCTTTTCTCCTTCTCATTGTTTTCTGGGAGCTGTCCCAGGATCTCCATCGGCTTTGTCTTCCCAGCCGTCTCAGTAGCTCACAGGGAGAAGACAGAGCATGCCCACATCTGTTTCTGACTCATGTCTCATAATGAAACTAATCACTAAAGGAGCCAGAGTGATGCTAAATGCACTCTAGATGATAGTCATTATTTTATAACAAAAGAGATTTTAATGGGGGTACCTCAGCCCAGAAAGTGGGCAAAATGGCAAGTATTTTGACATCCTTCAGAGGCTCCTGTAGCTGTGAAGCAGCTTTATTCCTTGGGGAGGAATTAGCAGTGCAGCTTGTGGGTATTAGTCTGTGCTTCTGGGACATAAGTTGATCAGGGGTTAGGCCACGGAGGTGACTCTGTGTTGTTCAGCTTTATTCTAGCAATAGGAATCCTTCAGCAAGTAAGGAAAAGAAGCCTTCTTTATAAGTTTTCACCTAATGAAAAATTCTGGGGCAATTCTTGCAATTCCTGGAAGTTTCTCAGAGCCCATAGGTAGTATGATCTGTTAGTTCAGAAATGTCAGGCACATTAGCAGGAATCATCCGGGGTTTCCATCTTCTGATATACATCCTCATGCTTGGGTTTGAAACCCTAGGAGATGTCCACTTCTGCCTCTCCTACCATGAATTGAGTATCTGTTGACTGCCTTACTGGTGAGACCGGGCCTCTGAAAGGCCCAGCTGCTGTCTTGACAAACTACCACCCTCATGGCCATGGTGTCATGGGTGCCCAAGTGTCTATAAGATGCCCCAGCTATTCAGAATCCCACTGTGCAATGAAGGACTTACTTCTCTTCACTTAGGCCTTATATGATGCTGTATGGGTTCAAAGCAATGGTACAAGGACTTCATGCTTTTTAATGGCTCTTCTGAACAATAATACTCATTTTCCCTTACAGATACAAATTCTCTTCAGGACTGAGGCATTGGGTGTGTAACCAGGTTAGGCACTAAAAGTGACAGGTGCTTTAAGGCATTAATAACCGTCCTCCATGGAGCTGTTCCTGACCCAGTTGGTGTTTGATTCTCTTTCCCATTAGGATGACATCTTCCCCAGGTTGCTTAGTGCTATGCAAATTGACTGGTGGGAGGCCTACCTTGCAAGCTGAGAACAGGAAGCTGCCTCCCTCCATAGTCCATACATACACTTCCCAAGAGAGATTACATCATACCTTTCCCTACATGCCATCACTCCCACCAGTTGCTGTACCAGAGAATTTGATGCCTTCTACCACCATTTTGGCAATGTCTTAAGTGATAAAATACATTAATGAGAAATTCAATCAGTAATTCGCTTCCATACCCTAATAGTGCAGCTATGTTTCAAAAGGTAGTAATTAGGCTTAATTTGTTTGGTGGTTAATGAGGTCATCATGAATCAAAAATGTAAAAGTAAAAAGTTAGTGTAGTTGCTCATTAGTATTCAAGAATATGTGTTCCTGATGAGACAGTCAAACATCGGGATTCAAGTGGAATTCATAATTGTTTCTAAAAGCTTATACTTGGTCATTAAGTGAATGTTCTGGAATTCTTAGTTTGGCATTTCAGAGGCTTCCCCCTTTTTTCCTCAAATCACATTCTGAGGTGTCCTAGAAGGTCATCGGAAAGCCCTTTTAACTGAAGAGGAGGGAAAGGTTCCAATGTTTACACTATTAATGAGCAAATTCAATGAATAGAATTACAGGTAACTAACTTGGTGATAGTACATTGCCTCCATAAAACAGTTGAACATTTGAGCAAATTTACAGTTTGACTTTCAATTTGTATACCATTGACTGACAGGAATGTTGCTAAGTGTTTAACCACTGTGATACACTTGTGGACCCTATAAGGGAATGGGCCATATTCTTGGCAGAAATATGCCTACAACATTGGAAAACATGTACCTACCATTTATGGATTACATTAAGGAGGACATGTATTATAGCAAAATTTTATATGTTTAGAATTATTCTTAAAAATCTTACTGGTTGAACTTAATTATTTTTTAGAAAGCATTTTTTTTGCAAAGTTGATTTCACAATAACTCAAAAAAGATTTCTTAGTTGATATGTTAATTTGTAAATTTTTTTACTATAATAAAAGGGCTTAGAGATAGATATTATAAATTTCCCATGTAATATAAAAAGACAAACAAACAAGGTAAATTTAAAAAGAAAGTCAAAGAACAAGCCTCAGCATGGAAAAAAAAATGCCCTGGCAGCTGCTTCTAGACCCAACTGATCCCCTGGTCCCAGGTGCCCACCTGGAATTTTCCATCAGATAGCATGGGCTGTTGGGAAGAACTATGAACAAACAGGTGTGTAAGTGTTCTTGACTTTGGCAATCATGCCCCTTCTTTAGGAATTTCAGGTGTATGGGAGATGGGAGCTGATGTCCAGACAAGACCAGAGGCAGTTGCTGAGCTGTATGGGCTAAAGAGAGAACCCACGAGCAAGCAGAGAGGCAGGGCCCACGCAGAAGTGGGCAGGCTGGAAGAAGAGAGAACGAGTAGCCGGCCATCAGCTGACCTACGTCTTCCTTCACTGGTGAGCGTCAGACTATGTGGAATCCTTCCAGTAACCTCAGATAAAAATTGTGAGAGAGAACACAGACACACAGTGGGAACTGCATCTCAGGAACTCTCATAAATGCACAGAAGGGAAACTCTGGTTACCCTGAACACTCTTCTTCATGATACCTGCTGTGAGGATCGCTTGATATATGTGCAGAACAGAAGACCAGGCAGTTTCAACTTTGTAATTAGAGCAGGATACGGTTTGTATAGCCATTCTTAGACCCATCCTTAACTGTAACAGCTTTGCATCACTAAATAATTTAAAAAGTCATTTTACTGGGAATTAAGTGTGTATAGTTCAGGTATGCCATTTTTTTCAGAAATGCAACCTGACATGAGAGTTAGGGAATCTTTGAGTAACCTTCAAGTAGCACTTCTCAAAGGTGGCTTTGTGACACAATTTTAAGTCAGGTATCTTGTTTTATAGCCAGCATGCAATACAATTGTTGTTACTGATTCTCTTAAAAACATTGAGGAGGGTGCAGGAGCTGTGGTTTAGTGGTTAAGAATATGTACCACTCCTTCAGAGGCTGCTCTTCAGAGGACCCAAGTTCAATTCCCAGCACCCACATATGTGGCTTACAACTGCCTATAACTGCAGCTCTGGGGTATTTGACAACTTCCGCCTTCTGAAGGCACCTGCACTCACGTGTACATGACAACATACATATGCAAAGACATAATAAAAATAAATAAATGTTTAAAAATCCCAAGAATGAATTATCTTTAAGGAAAGATTCCCAAACCAATATTCCCATAAATCCCAGTAATGTCCAGAGTACTTTCGATTACTGCTTCCTGTTGGAATCTGTAGACTCCATAGAGAAGCAGATATAAATAACATTTTCCAAAGGAAGTGATATTAAGTGGCCAACCTTTTAGTACACAGAGAAGAAAGCTGGACAGAAACCCCAATAATAATGAGGATACTGGCTAAGACTTATTGAACTGTAACCATGAGCTAGATGCTATAATGAGGCTGAAATTATCCCAAGTAATACATACAAGGAAATCGAGAACTCAAGAGATGCAAACTGCTACCACACAGAGAAGAAAAGCTTTAAAATGCTATTTTGTATAGGTATAGGTGACTTTGAGAGCTGTCAGTGAGGTAGCAGCTGATGTCAGGAGCAGAACTGGAGAACAAAAGGGGATCTGGCCTGATGTGCAAGGAAAGTGAAGACAGGAAGCTGCAGATTATCAACCACAGGCACAGCTGTGAAGAAGGCCTCGGCGTGGGAGTAAAGCTACCAGACGAATCATCCTAGAATGTGATTGCTTTTCATTGCTAAGGAGGCACAGGGTGGAAGCCAGGGATAAAAGATTCAGCACTTGGAATTTAGGAAGCTCTGTGGAGGATGGCATTACTCAGAACTGGAGTGGGTGTTGCCTGGGTTTCTACATTGTAAAGGCTGTCCTCTAAGACCGCCGAGAAGTGACCATGGGACCAAGGAAATGGCTCTCCTGTTTAATGTGTTTACTGCTCTTGCAAAGGACATAGTTCTGGTATCCAGCACCCACATGTCAGCACACAACCCCCTGTGACTCCATTTCCAGGAAATCCAATGCCCTCTCTGCCCTTTGTGAGCACTGGAACTATGTGCAGCCCATACATGTAGGTGTGCACTCATATACATAAAATAAAAATAAATAAACTTTTAAAAGGTGAGTCTGACTCCAGGTCAATTGGAGGACAGCAAGAAAGGAGCAATTATGGAATTAGACAGAGATATTTGGGCAAAATATTCACTTTTCCTCCAGATTATTTGTTTGCTTACAGCATATAACATCACACCTTCCTTGAACTACAAGGTTTTACCCTCAAGGCCTCAATGGCTATCTATGTAGGACAGAAAAGTCCTTTGCACAGTGCAGAGTGGCTATTTGAATTACCAGCAGTGTCTGTTTTGAGACACCTGAATTGTTGTCATCATTCTCTAAATAGAAAAAACATAACAATGAGATTACTTTCTAAAGCACTTGGGTCAACCAAGCATTTATTGTAATTGAAGACATCCTGGGGCTTCACAAATGGAGAACATGGAATCATGTCTCTAATGTCACTTAGATCCTTTAGCCCTCACCACTGAGGTCTTTTAGCTCATTAGACCAGTGTGATCATTTGCCTGCATTACCAAGAAGTCATTGCACATGGAATCCTGCCTGGAATCCTGCCTTCACTCTCTCCTTTTTGGCTGTCGCTCATCTCTAGCTCTCTAGGATTTCTGTTCCATGGAAGGATGCCTACATCGCCAGCCCTACCCAGATGTCTGACTTGACTTCCAAGCTCACTTCATACCAGGCATTTTCTCCATAGTCACCTGACATACCTGCCTGCAGACCTCAAATGCCTAAATTCAAGCAGGCTAAAATAGGACCATCATCCTCCCATCCCCCCCATTACACCCCTGCCCAAACCAGATGTTCAGATGTCTGGGATTTGTGCTATTGTGGTTCCACTTGCTTAAATCTTGGATGTTCCTTTTTAGTCATTCCTTTTCCTGCCTGGTGAACAATTTAGTGGAACTCGACGTGATATATCCCACCTGATTTGCCCTCTTCAGACTAATGCACTCCCTAAAAGGCATCCAAAATGAGCCTTACAAGATGCTGATTTGATGGTGCCATTCCTCTAGAGTAGAGACCTCTTAATGGTCTCCTCTGATCTCATGTTAGCAGGATAATTCTATAGAGTGATTCATGAGAGGTTCATTTGTTCATTTGGTGCCCACCATTTCCTGCCTCCCAGCCTAACTTTCTGCCACTTCACTATACCTTCATTCACTCCTTTGTGTGCTGCTCTTTCTATGCAAGTTAGTGTTCACGGTACCCTATGCTAGCACTCACCCTGAACCATCTTTAATGCCTTTAATTCCTATTGGTTATCTTCCAGCTTAGCTGCTGCCTCATCTTGGAAGCGTTCATTGCCCTGGGAGTCTGGGTTAGTTAGTCCTCCTGTGAGAAGACCTGTGGAGACCGAATCTTTTCCTTCCTCCTTGCTTGGGTTTTTGTTTGTGCTCAACTGTTACAGTGCTTAGTACAGGATGTGACTTAGGGTTGATGCTCATACTGTTTATACTGTGCACACCCTGAATCCAAAATACCTACCAAATCCACTGAATAATAATGCCATCCGTATAAATTTAGTGAGTAAATGAAGCCTTATTTTAGGGTTCCCAAATGCATTCTACTAATATGATGACAATTGAGAACTGTTGCATATTTTCTTGTAATCTTTTGTCCCAGAGGTATTTTAATGGAAATTTGAGTCATTCTTTTCAAACTTGTTCCCATTTACTTTTACGACATGACTTCGGCACTATGTCTCATTTTCATGCCATACCATCCTTGGGGGCTATTGCATTTCCACCAGCCTCAACTGTAGCATCTGGCCACATCAGAGCCAGCACAGTGATATAGAACTATTACATGTTCTATTAAAATGCCGACTTTGGAAACTCTACCTCCCTTCTTTCCATTCACGCACCACCAGAGTTAACGTGGCAAATACCCAACAATCCTTGGAGTTTTCTAACGTGGATGATCCAGACCATCTGTCATGTTGCTTTACCACATAGTCAGGCACTTCAGTGATTTGTTTGCTGTACAGCCAGATACCTCATTCCCTTTAACCATTTAACCATCCATCAGCTGTGGATGACTTCCCAAAGGGAAGTTCCGTGCGTGTTCTTTTCTTCTCTTGTTCCTCTGCTGTTTGGTGACACTGGAGAAAATGGGCTGAGCAGATTCATCCAGTTCAAGTGTTTACTATCATTACCTGAATCCTAGAAAACCCAAACGCAGCTGAGAAAACCTATCACGGATTCATCTTGTTCACACACTAGTCACCTCTTATAGCTGTTCCCAAAGGTCTCTTCCCTTTGAGGCTGTAGTGGAGGACTTTTCTTGGTTTATTAGAGGACTTGCCCACAACACCAATGGAGTCATCGAGCTCTGTCTTCGCTGAGTCACTTCTTGTTTCTGAAATCACAGTGTTGGAAGAAGCGATGCTAAAGGAGAGCTTCCGGGTGGAAGTTGACAATAGGAAAGGAGAAGGTGATGGGGGAGATGCAGAGGTGAAGAAAATCCTGAGAGAATTTGATTAAGAAAAAAACATTCCCAGGAGTGGTATAGCAGGATCTTCTGGAAGTGAGGTGCCCAGTTTTCGGAGGAACCGCCAGACTGCTTTCCAGAGTGGTTGTACCAATTTGCAACCCCACCAGCAGTGGAGGAGTGTTCCTCTTTCTCCGCACCCTCTCCAACACCTGCTGTCTCCTGAATTTTTAATCTTAGCCATTCTGACTGGTGTAAGATGAAATCTTAGGGTTGTTTTGATTTGCATTTCCCTAATGGCTAATGAAGTTGAGCATTTTTTAAGATGCTTCTCCGCCATCCGAAGTTCTTCAGGTGAGAATTCTTTGTTTAACTCTGTACCCCATTTTTTAATAGGGTTGTTCGGTTTTCTGGAGTCTAACTTCTTGAGTTCTTTATATATATTGGATATTAGCCCTCTATCTGATGTAGGATTGGTGAAGATCTTTTCCCAATTTGTTGGTTGCCGATCTGTCCTCTTGATGGTGTCCTTTGCCTTACAGAAACTCTGTAACCTTATGAGGTCCCATTTGTCAATTCTTGCTCTTAGAGCATACGCTATTGGTGTTCTGTTCAGAAACTTTCTTCCTGTACCGATGTCCTCAAGGGTCTTCCCCAGTTTCTTTTCTATTAGCTTCAGAGTGTCTGGCTTTATGTGGAGGTCCTTGATCCATTTGGATTTGAGCTTAGTACAAGGAGACAAGGATGGATCAATTCGCATTCTTCTGCATGCTGACCTCCAGTTGAACCAGCACCATTTGTTGAAAAGGCTATCTTTTTTCCATTGGATGTTTTCAGCCTCTTTGTCGAGGATCAAGTGGCCATAGGTGTGTGGGTTCATTTCTGGATCTTCAATCCTGTTCCATTGATCCTCCTGCCTGTCACTGTACCAATACCATGCAGTTTTTAACACTATTGCTCTGTAGTATTGCTTGAGGTCAGGGATACTGATTCCCCCAGATTTTCTTTTGTTGCTGAGAATAGTTTTAGCTATCCTGGGTTTTTTGTTGTTCCAGATGAATTTGATAATTGCTCTTTCTAACTCTGTGAAGAATTGAGTTGGGATTTTGATGGGTATTGCATTGAATCTGTATAGTGCTTTAGGCAAAATGGCCATTTTAACTATATTGATTCTACCGATCCATGAGCATGGGAGGTTTTCCCATTTTTTGAGGTCTTCTTCCATTTCCTTCTTCAGAGTCTTGAAGTTCTTGTCATACAGATCTTTCACATGTTTGGTAAGAGTCACCCCAAGATACTTTATACTGTTTGTGGCTATTGTGAAGGGGGTCATTTCCCTAATTTCTTTCTCAGCCTGCTTATCCTTTGAGTATAGGAAGGCCACTGATTTGCTTGAGTTGATTTTGTAACCTGCCACTTTGCTGAAGTTGTTTATCAGTTGTAGGAGCTCTCTAGTGGAGTTCTTTGGGTCACTTAGGTAGACGATCATGTCGTCTGCAAATAATGATAGTTTGACTTCCTCCTTTCCAATTTGTATCCCTTTGACCTCCTTATGTTGTCGAATTGCCCGAGCTAGTACCTCAAGTACAATATTGAAAAGATAAGGAGAAAGGGGGCAGCCTTGTCTGGTCCCTGATTTCAGTGGGATTGCTTCAAGTTTCTCTCCATTTAGTTTGATGCTGGCTACCGGTTTGCTGTATATTGCTTTTACTATGTTTAGGTATGGGCCTTGAATTCCTGTTCTCTCCAAGACTTTAAGCATGAAAGGATGCTGAATTTTGTCAAATGCTTTTTCAGCATCCAATGAAATGACCATGTGGTTTTGTTCTTTGAGTTTGTTTATGTAGTGGATTGTATTGATGGATTTCCGTATATTGAACCAACCCTGCATTCCCGGGATAAAGCCTACTTGATCATGGTGGATGATCGTTTTGATGTGTTCTTGGATTCGGTTGGCAAGAATTTTATTGAGTATTTTTGCATCGATGTTCATAAGGGAAATTGGTCTGAAGTTCTCTTTCTTTGTTGGATCTTTGTGTGGCTTTGGTATCAGCGTAATTGTGGCTTCGTAGAAGGAATTGGGTAGTGTTCCTTCTGTTTCTATTTTGTGGAATAGTTTGAAGAGTATTGGTGTTAACTCTTCTTTGAAGGTCTGGTAGAATTCTGCACTGAAACCATCTGGTCCTGTGTAAGTGGTTATTAACCTAGAAAACTGGAATACCCAAAACATAATCCACACATCAAATGAGATACAAGAAGAAAGCAGGAGTGCTCCCTGGTTCTGGAAAGACTCAGTGAAACAGTATTTGGCAAAACCAGAACGGGGAACTGGGAAGGGGTGGGAGGGAGGACAGGGGAAGAGAAGGGGGCTTACAAGACTTTCGGGGAGTGGGGGGGGGCTAGAAAAGGGGAAATCATTTGAAATGTAAATAAATTATATCGAATAAAAAAAAATTAAAAAAAAAAAAAAGAAAAAAAAAGAAAAAAACATTCCGTTCGAAAAAGTAAATATCAAATGCCTCGCCTTTCTCCGAAGAAATTTAATAAGTGGCTGCATCTTTTCTCTCACATTCAGGCTTTACACATTTTAAATATACACATATGTATATTTGTGTGTATGAGTGATGGTCATGTAATTCAAATGTAGATCACAGGGGCGGGGGGCGGGGCAATAGAGATCTTCAAGGGAGAAGAAGAGAAAAGAAAGCAATAAAGATAGTTAACCTTCAAGCCCAACCTGGGCTGTGCCTCAGGCTGACTAGGATCACTTTTATCCCTCAACAAAGAAGCATCTTACTGCAGTGGATGGGGACAAGTACCGGGACCTACCGCTGATCCCGATGCAGAGAATCAGGAAAACCACAGGGTACCGTGATGTATCTGCCATACACATCTCCACTTAAGGCTCAGGGCAGACTTTGGAAGACGTGCTGGAAACACTCGAAGAGCTAGAAGACCCAGACTACCATTCTCTGTAAGGTAGTATCTTCAGTATGTGGCAGAGAAGCTATACCTACGAACTCTCGGCAACATGGTTGCCTGAACAAGGCCAGCATAATGACACCAGTTGACATGCCAGTGTGGACAGGGGAAATTCTACATGGTCTCATCTTCAGATGAAGACCTATGGGGGGGTCAATGCCTACTAAGAGAGGGACAATTAGTGTCCTCCAGCAATGAGCTACCACGTAGGTTGTCTAGTCCCAAGTGATCACTTCTAGATGCATGTATACAGAGGTAAAGCTAAAAATAATCTTGGTAGGTTATACATACGTGTATGAATGTGTATATATACACATACATATATGTAACAAAAATAAGAAGTTATAACTTTGGAGGGAGAACATGGGAGGCATTTAGGGGGAGAAAGAGGGTAGGAGTGAGGTAGATACAGTAATCATGTATGAGACAAATTAGAATAATTAAATTAAAAAAAGAAAAGAAAAAGGGGAACAACAGAATACATGTGACATGAAAGCAGAGACGGGTTACAGGGAGAGGAAGGGTTCTGAGGGAAGGGCCAGGGTGAACAAAATATGGGGCCTGGAGAAATATTAACCTGTTAGAGCATTTGCTTGGGCAGAGGACCTGGGTTCAATTCCTGGCACCTACATGGGGGCTCACAACTGTCTATAACTCCAGCTCCAAGGGAACTAATGCCCTCTTCTGGCCCCCTATGCCTCATGCATGTACTTGGTACACATGAATATATATATATATATATATATATATATATATATATATATATCAGCCAGACATACACATAAACTTTTAAAAGAACTTAAAGCGTGTATGGAGATGCCCAAGGAAATCTTTTACTGAGTTAGAAGTAGATAGAACTAAGTAACACGATAAGTTTAAAAATTAATTAAAAAATGCTAGGTAAATTTGCACCATAGAGAAAAAAAAAATAAACCCAAGGCGTGGGCATTGGAGTGCTGGTGACTTTTGGCTTCAAATGTCGCATCACCTGAAGGAAATGATTGTCCTAACCTGAAGGAAAAAACTAATGGGCCAAGAGTAACCAGACCTTCTGAGTGTCACAGCAGCTATCAGCAGCTTGGGGTTGTGGTGGTATAGAAGATTCTGGAAAGTGTGCATAGGCATTTTGACATGCTGTCTTGGTAAGATGACACAGGATCTCCCATGGCATCTAGGGAATGGGTAGTGACACTAGCCAGCACCGACCTCGACTTCAGAGAATCATTCCAACCAGAATGTTGGCAGAGACTTCTTCCCCTAGACTACAGAAGTCTTAGAGACAAAAGTCATTAAGTACACCTTTAGTGGTACCTTGGTAGCGACACTTAGAACCAGCTGAGCATATAAGAGTTTGTTCAGCGACAACTTGGGAAATAAATCCTTCACCTACAAAGTTGTATATGACACATTGCTGTAAGCCTGTGGATGGCTTTCTGTCGACATACATTTTAATTTCAGAGATGCTTAATCTTCCCTTCTGATTGACTTTTAATTGGCAGTGACTTCTAACACTGAGCAAGCTCAGTTATTAAAATGGAACCCTGCAGGGAATCCATTTGTAAAGCGATAAATCCTTTTACAGTGTGAATAATCACCCATTAATTGATCTGGTTTGTAAATTTGAATTTTCATATGTTGCATTTTTTTTTCTTGAACACGAGTACTATTATGGTCTCTTCATTATCATCTTAAGGGTTCAAGAGGGTCTAACACATATGTAAGTTTAAAAAAAATGTACAAGAGTCTTTTTAGGTAACTGTTAAGCTTTCTCCTTCTCTGTTTATAGGATGTCTTAAGCTACGCGCTGGTTGAATAATCATTTGTGCCTTGCAACACTATTGGTCTGTTCACTCGATTTTGAAATAAAATAGCAAAATTATTTGTCCCTGGGGAATCTCTGGGTATCTGACAGGTTTGTAAGCTGTATTCCTACAGAGTTTTCTTACTATATTCTTCCTTTTACCACGAGGTGCCATTCACCCTCCCTCCAAATTTGCCAAGCTAGTGCCTGTGGCTGAAACACCATCAGAATCCAGATCACCTCACCTCATTAAAGACCTGCCTCTCAACTCAGTACTTTTTTTTTTTTTTAGTGTTACAGGACGATGTGCTGAATGCTTCCTGTGACTGGCATGAAACCATTACGAGAAATGGTCACTTGAGTGAGTCTCTCCGAAGAGTGTTACAGGTGTCTGTCGGTAGAGCTGATTCTAACAAATTTCATCCCCAGCCTATTTTCTGGAAATGAACTCTGTTACATTAGGCTTTCCATTGGTAAAACCATGCCTGATAATATTCCATCCTGCTGCTTTGGGTATTACAGCAGTTCATGCAGAAAGGACTGGATTAGCCTCATCACAGATGATGATGGGGGATATGAATGCGTGTGGAATATTATTACCAATAATTACAGAGGGAGCATTTAGCCCAGTGTTCAATCCACGATGCCCATAGTGTAGGTTATAACAAGAAGACTCACAAATGGTCTAAAGGTACCTGCTTTGGAAGCAATCATACTGTAGGGGGTCTTGGTAGCCTTAATTAATGTGTACTATAACCAGAGGAGGGATTTTTATTTAAGGTTTCTATGGTACTCCGCTGTACCCCCATTTCTAATTCAGCTTTTATTTTTTATTTTTTTGCCTGCCCTGTTCAGAGTGAGGCAAGCATCACTCTCTTTAATATATTTTCCTTCTATTACTCCATCCTTGGATTTATAAATCCATCATTTTATTTGGCCCCATTTTTTTCAAATGTTAGATGTGGGCTGTGATATTTGTCTTGGCTAGCAAAATGCACGGGGCATGAAGATTCACTCCAAATACATCCTTTCTCTTGTTCTTTCATGTCTCCTCGAGAAACCTTGGGAGACTTACTTCCTTGTGATTTTATTCCCCTCAGACTAGCCCCCGCCCAGCCCCTGTTTCCCTTTTATCTGTAGATAACATTTGAGTCCTGAGAGCTAGTTAATGATTTCTCTGCCCAGATGGGTGGTGGGAGCCAGGCAAAGGAAGATGAGGATTTGTCAGGAAAAAACAATCTAAGTGGTTGCTCCCTTAGCACCTCTCCACCCCAAGAGAGTGGGGGACAAGCCAGAAAGAGACAATAACATTAAAAGCAATATTTCTGTCACGAGGCCTTCTCAGAGATGTGAAACTAACCTGGGTATATTTTTTTCCATAGCCCATAAAAGGGCTCACAGCCAGAAAAATACAAATCCCATAGGCTGCTATTATGCTGATGACAGTGTAGAAAGGAAGGAAAATTGTTTCATTGCTGAATTGCAGATATAATTATGACATTTTATATATTTTGCAGAGTGTACCAAAGAATAGTATTAATATCTACTATGCCTTATAGCTGAAGAGAAGTTTGCTCCTAGAGCAGGGGACTCAGAGTCTGATTTCACTGGGATTGAATCCCCCTGGCTGTTTGCTAATAGGAATTTTTTTTTTTTTCTGTGTGTGTGGTTAAAGGAGGAATTCAGAAGCAGGTGATAATGGCTGCATCCTTGCAGGATCAGCTGATTCATACAAATCATTTGTACCAGCTCAGGGAGGGAGGCTAATGGCACTTGCACAGTGTGTCTTTCATTGCCAAGATCTGCAGCAAAAGTCTCGCTGCTTCCTTTAGCCAAAAAAGGGTACAATGAGGCGTTGAACAACATTTAAATACATAGCCCCCGTTCCTGAGAGAAATGTTTGCGAGGTGATTTGGGGGACCTCGTGAACCCACACAGAGATAATGAAGGTGAAACTCTTTTTACACACTGGTATTTGTGGGGTGAGGGATTGGAAAGAGGTATGCATGTCACAGGGGATGGACCTCTCTGTCATGTAGCTCAGGGCTGGGCTTGTTGAGCCAGTCCACACCTGATATTAAGAGTTAAGTATTCCTGTTCAACAGCAAGCCAATAAATAAACAAACAACATTTTGGAAGATGCAGAATAGACATGGAAATAAAATGTATAGTAATGAAATATTCATAACCTTGCATTTTATGGACCTCAAACACTACTTTCATGATTTACACCATTTCTGTATACAGTAGTACGGGATCTGCCGAACACTAATACAGATGGCTTTAACACTATTGCCTCAGTGTCGTGGCAAAGGCGGGAGTCACCAGAACTGTATGGTGGCCATAAACTCAAGTAAACAGAAACACATATGGGCATCATTTTCCTGCACATGCCTAGACAGAAACGCGTATGGGCGCCACTTTCCTGCACACACTATGTCTGGCCCATGAAAATGGGAAGATGAGAAATGTTGCAATTATGAAAATGGGTGTTAACACCCAGCTTCTTGTAAATCCTTATCTTATTCTCTGAGCCCGTGGCTGCTGAGGAGTCACCGCTGCATCTGGAATGTGGCTTGCCTGCATCCTAAACTCAAATGCAGTGCTCCATTGCAGACCGTCTTCCTGAAACAGTGGCTCCGTTTCAGCCTGGTTTTTGCCCTCATCTCTGCCATAGAGGTGTGATCTGGAAAGGTGGACTGTTGATTAAAAGAATAATATCTGTAACATTCCTATTATCTACCGACCTCAGGCTCTTCCTATGTGCTCTTGTCTCAGACTTCCGAGGTTTGCCTGGGATCCAGCACAAGACAGTTTCTGCTACACTGTCCTTCTCTTAAGCAGAGTTCAGCTTTGCTCTGTTTTTACCAGGGCATTATGCAACACTCTTGCTTGGTGCTTAATATACCCTTTAGCTGGGATGAAACTATAGTAACATGGCACTGGTCCATGAAAACCATGTTGTCTTTGCATTTGTCCCCTGTCTTTCAGACTCACAAGGCTCTGCCTGACACTGGAGCCCTCTTCTCTACAGCTCCCTTATACAAATAAAGAGAAATAATCAATTATCAACATGCCTCTAAGGTAGGACTCTGTACTCAGGATTCAGTCACGAGAGTTCCCACGGGATAAGCCTGCATAACCTTTATTAAAACCGAAGCCACTCTTCTTTCCACTTATGTCATGCTAAGTCTTGATACCTCCCTTCCGTTCTCCATCATGAGACAACAGTCAACTAAGCTGCCTTCAGCTGTGTATTGGAAATTTGATAAAAATGACTTATCACACTTTCATGCCCCCCCCAGCATTTATTATATACATTTATTACTTGGGTCCTTAGAGGACAGTTATAACTAAACTTTTCAAATGACTAAATTGTCATTCCCACAGAGAAGCAGTAGTAGCAGTGGTGACAGATATGCATAAGCAATAGATTGACTATCAGTCCTGGGAATGCAAGTTTTTACTTTTTGATAAGCCTCTATTTTCATTGTTCAGAACGTAGAGAGATGAGCACATGGTAAAAACAGGTTCTGAGAATGTTCAAGAAATGACTAGATGAACGCATGGCTTTGGTGAACTGTCTTGCCCTGGCATGCTGCAGGGGTTGGTCATCACATTGTTTACTCACCAAGTAATTCAAGAGAGGATGTGCTATTGTCTAGAGTGACCTAGTTGGAGCAGTGACCTTAGTTAAAATATAGCACATTATTGGGTTTTCTGGCAGTATGCTTTCCTCTAGAACCTTCTTCCTTTTCCACAAGTCTTGGACTTGAAACCTTTAAACATCCTTTTCATAATCTACCATGGAACATAGCTTGCTGGGATAACTGGAGCATTACTTGCTCAAGTCCACTTAAGGTTGCAAACATATGTGTGTGCACATACTTTTACATGTTCATGTCTGTTTAGTATGCATGCATACTTGTATATGTTCATATATCTTGGGTATGTGTGCAGACTGGTACATGTTCATATATGTTGAGTGTGTGTGCAGACTGGTACATGTTCATATATGTTGAGTGTGTGTGCATACTTGTTCATATATGTTGAGTGTGAACCCACATAGCATACCCCATGTGAACATGTGTGAAGATTAGAGATAGTTTAGGCATTGGTTTTTGTGTTCCACTTTTTTCCAGACAGGGCTTATAAACCTTGGTGTAAGGTAGGCTAGCTGCCTGGAAATTTCCAGGGATCCTCCTGTCTCTACCTCCCATCCTTCACAAGAACACTGGGATTATTTATAGACATGAGCTACTACATTCAGTTTTACACAAGTACTGGTGATCCAAACTTGCATTCTCATGCTTGCAAAGCAAGCCTTTTCTCACTGAACCACTTTATTGAGACCCTATCCCATATATTTTACACATGTACAAATACACACACACACACACACATGCACACACACTATGTAGCAAAAGAGCAACCAGGTTAATAAACTAAACTGTATATGTTTATAACATATATTTCTATGTTTATATATATTTATATACGTCATATATTACATATTACTTAATGCACACTGCATATTATAGCATATATTATATGTTTCTTATATAATATATAATATTAATATCTCTCTGTGTGTGTGTGTGTGTGTGTATGAGTGTTTGCTATATGATGCCTGGTGCCCATGGAGGTCAGAAGGGGCCATTGGAGCACCTGGAACTAGAGTTATGGATGGTTGTGAGCTACTGCATAGGTGCTTGGAACCAAACCCAGGTCCTCGTCAAGAACAAGTTGCTCTTACCTTGCCTTACACACACACACACACACACACACACACACCAGATATTAACAATTTTGAGGGTAGCTAACTCCTTGAAAGTAATGAAAGAAACACTGCCTACCTTGGGGAATCAATGCCATGTGTGATATTGTTTTTTATCAAAGTGACTCATCATCAATCACAAGTCTCAATCTGGGCCACAAACGTGGTTCTGAAGCCATGAAGTTTGATAGACTCGCTCAGACTGACAGTCCTGCAAAATCTGTTTTGTTGTTGTGGTTGTGGTTGTTTGTTTGTTTGCTTGTTTTTGCAGGGGAGCCTTTGGAATTGCTATCCAGACTCCCTAAAACAGTCTTCAAAAGAAGCTTACCTCTTTTCCAGAGCAGTAATAATAATAGCTCCCCAAATGAAGTTGCATGTGTACTAAGTTGCCAACTCTGCCTCTTTCTTCCCTGGCTCCTGCTGGCGTCCTTATAGATGTCTCACTGACTAGCATTTTGGTCTAAGATGGATAAAGCATACCTTCCTAGGGTTCTCTGTTTGCTAATAGAAAAAGAGCAGGAGTGCAGCCATTGAACTCACTGTGAAGGGCTTTGACTTCCAGCGAGCTCACAATCAGCTTATCACTGCAGTGCTGTGCTTTGGGTTGTAATTAAAAGATTTTCTTATGAAACATGACTGTGCTGTTAGCACATTCCTTTCATGTCCTCCAGGAAGAACAACATCAATCGCTCATTTGCCTTTTATACGATTTTTTTTTTTAAAGGCAGCATGGTAAAAAAGGAAAAGCCAAGGCCAGACAAGATCTAGTTTTAAGTCCTCATACTGGCAATTAGAAAGTTTTTGAACTTGGACAAATCATTTAATACTGCTGGACTTCAGTTTCTTCAGCTGTTCAATGGGTCAGCGTTGCTAGCCTTGCAGGATTCCAATGGGATTAAATAATGGATGGAAAACATTCAAAATTTATGAGTGTGCATTTAATATGATGCATCCCATTTTATAAAATTTGTTCCTTTCGGTGTTCTTACTTCATGTGATGGCGTGATTCTTCTAGGCTGTGGCAGAGGTTTATGAGAACTTGTGAGCTCATTTCCTTTGGTCAGATTCCATGAAGTAGTTCCCACTTTTCCATGAGAATTTATCTTTGCCTTGATCTACTCCAGAACATTGCATCTATCTCAATTTCAGTAACAATAATAACAATAAGAATATATTAATAACATACTTTTATCGTCACAGTCTTTGGGATACATGAATCTAGCAGATTTGAGGAAAGTTCAACTTTGTTTCTGTCACAGATGATAAAACCATGTTTGAGGGGCTGAGGATACTGCTTGTCTAGGGTAGAGACTGCAGTAGGATGCTCTAATGAATTTGAAAAGGAAAGAAAAATTGAGTCTATTACCTTTCCACTCTACTTTGCCTAGGCTCAAAGTACACCCGCACAATCAAGTCACAGATAAATTCTTGATGATTTATTTTGTCATCTATGTCACATCATATATCATATCATATCTCTCATCTATATATATCTTTTTGGAGTTTTTGAGATTAGGTTTTGTTCTATAGCCCAGGCTTGCCTTACACTTACAGTCCTTCTGCATCAACCTCAAGTATGCTAATGCTCCTAGAATACAGAGTAGACATGTAATGACACAGCTTGCTTTCCTTTTCTATGATTAATAAATAAAAGAATGGCTCCAATCTTTGTGCTCAACTCACGAAGAAACTTGGGAGATTTCCTGCATTTGCCTACCTGCCCTTCCTGATAATGCCAAAGTTCATCTCTCCTTACCCTAACAGGCACCTTTAATACAACCAGAAAGAAATGAAATCTGTCCAAAGTTCTATATCCCCCTGTGCTTTTTATAAACGTCACCCATGCTCTTCAAATGGATGGTTGACAAAAACAGTGGCCATCACAAATCATGGTGAGGGCATGGAGATGATTCCTTTTCAAACCTTTGTGAGAGACAGTAAAATCGGGATGGTGGGGCAGAACTTTCATTGACGGAGAAAATGAACACAGTTTTGCATGTGACAGAATGTGAAATCTAGGCTCTCTTACTGCTCAGTTCTCATCACCTCCTTCATTTGCCTGTATGGCCCAGATGAGCTAACCTCTAATTCTGTGAGAATCTCTAGTTTGTTCATCATTTAATATATATTTAACTAACCACCAAGGTTCAAGGCAGCAGACTCGTCAAGGGCACAGACCTTGGCTCTGCTTTTTCTACTTGTCCTCTGTTCTAGGGAAGTCCAGTTTCTTCATTTGTCGTGAGAGGAGGATGACGTAACCCAGATGACAGGGTTGGTGTGGTCAAGTGTTACTATACATACATCGGTTTGACAAATGCCGTGCTGTGTGCTTGACCACACATTTAGCTGAAAAGCAGTAACAAAACTCACTTGGGATGGAGCCTATGAATTTGCTAGATACATGAAGCTAGGTGGTAAGTACTAAATGAGTGGAGTGGCTGCTGTTCTTGCCAAGTCAGTCACTGTAGTAGGAAGAAAACTATGTAAGTATATGATTATGCTTGAGAAGGTTGTCACAAAAAGTTGAGTAAACATTGTTAATGGATAGAAGCTGGGGTACCTTTGCAGAAAAGTTATACTAGTTAAGAGGTCTTCAGAAGAACAAGAGATAGAAAGAATATATATTAAAAGATTTCTATATTGGCTTACATGATACCAGATGGGCAGTCCAAAGGGGGCGTATGCATGCCTAAGAGACTGAGAACACAGAAGCTCTGTCCACAAGGCTGGATAGTCCAGCGGTCATGATCTGGTGCTGAAGGTCTGAAGAATTCCTGGAGAACTGCTGCTCTTCAGTTCACATTGGGTGGCTGAAGAATCTGCATTCCACTCTCAGCAGAGGATTTGACAGTAGAAGCTGTAGAGTCAATGTAACTCATCTGCCAGGGTCATGATGGGCAGGCAAAACAGCAGAGTTTTCCCACAGAACTTGCTATGTCTCAGCTGCTGTTAGAAGGTGTGATTTATCCTGGAAAAGACCTTCCAAGTTTCACAAATCCTTCCAAGAAATAAAATCAGACTCACTCAGATATACATGTATTAGTTGGTACTAGATCTAACCGCATTGACCAACACTACAGAGGTCAACAATTGTGCTGGGCCTTGAGAGATATGTGCTCCTCCTTGAGAGAGGAGTTGCTGCTTCTCAGGCAGTGAAAGAAAGCCTAAGTCTGGGTGTGTTTAATGCAGGGTCAGGCGCTCTGACATGATGGAGCTAGCTAGAGCAGGGGTGATGGGGTGAGGGGTTCCAGGAAGGTGTTAAATAAACGATTCTGATTCTAGAGCTGCTGAGTAGGGTTAAGTTTTACACTGCTTGAGGGTTCACTTGTTTCATTACTCTGCTCTCAATGCACACATATCCACAAAAGCCAAGGGAAGATCTGAGAGGGTCTGGATGGGCATGGGAAGGCTACGAGGGGACACACAACCATAGTGAAGCCCACACCATCCATTTCCTTAGTCTAAAACCTGCTGAATTTCCCTGCAAGACTCCCAAGCCAAGTCATGCTGTGATCAAACCATGAGTACCATTATAGTTATATTGATTTAGGGGGGAACCACAACAACACTGTAGCCAATCCAGCCTAGGTGAGCCTCATTGACAGCACCCCTCTGATGACTGCTGCTTCCGAATCGGTCTTTAACTCTCTGCACCCCCATTTCCCCACGAGCTGCCAGATGAGATGCCACATGGGTAGCAGGTTGTAAAAGGTAAAGGGATAAGCATTTTACTCGGTATGTCCACTTTAAAGGGTTGTGTTCGAAAGTATCAATCAAATGGAGCAGCATAGGCCTTGCTACTAGCCCACTGAGTGACGGCAGTGTCCTTCAACAAGCTAGAGTGGATGGGGCTTAGGGGGGCAGACCTGTGTGCTTCCCAGCTATGGGGTCATATACATCAAAACAGCTAGAAGAGAAGGTTACTAATATGTGTAATTATTATCTGATAATTAAAAATAATGTTTTCAAATTTCAAGAAGGATAAGAAAACGGCAGCAAAAAGCAAACAAACAAACAAACAAAAACCCAAAACACCAATAACAACAACAAAACAAAAGGAAATAGAACCAGAACAGGGAAAAGCTGTAATATAAGATTAGCATATGTTCCTCCTCTACAGGTGAAAATCCAAGGCCCAGAATTAGGGTTCTACATGGAGGCAGTTTGGGGTGATGGTTCAGAGGGAGTCTTTACAATAAAGTTCATAGGACGAACCTTGAACTTATGTATTTATTCTCGGACCCTTTAGTTCATCTAAGTCTTCATTTTGTTTATCTATAAAATGGAGAAAAAATATTTCAGAGAATTGTTACCAAGACTGAATGGGATAGCATAATAAAGTGTTTAGCACAGCAGTAGCTCTTAACTATTTGGTAAATTTTTTCATCATCTCTATTTAAATTTTTGAAAAGTATAATGACAATTGCTTTCTAATTGTGTCCCCCTGCCACAGCTTGCCAAAGCCATACATACTTGTTGCATTTTAAACTTAAATATTCGCAGCTCTGTGCCTCTATCATTCTGCTTCTCCTGATATGTCATAGATCCCAACACACACACAAAAACTCAAGCTCTGGTATAAAAAAAAAAAAAGGAGTAATTGAAAGTGAGCGGAGATGTTATTTCTAGATTGTCTGTCAAAATATGTAACGGGAAACAAACAGTCCCAAGACCTGAGGTGAGCTATGTATCAAGACCCCTTTTTTCCAATAATCTAAATTCTTATTAGCAATGGATAAAAAGTACTAATTAAAAAAAACTGTATATGATATTTTTACCCCAATGCATTTTTTTTACATTTAATGCAATGTACATAGTATAAATAAGTAATGCAATCAAGTTTATCTTTGAAAGAAAAGTTAATAATCTTACTGAAGAATCGGAGATAAATGGTGTTCTTATTGCATTTATTATAAATCATACCAATCAAAGCTCTTCAGTCTGAAATGTGTCCTTTGAATATGCTCAAGTCCTTCACGGCCCTTCTTACCATCTATGTTCTATATAGTGCCTGATGCAGAACATAGAATGTAGGACTGGCCAACAGCCATGAGGATCCTCTACGTCTACTTCAAGGCTTCCTAATGAACAGGACATCTGTATCCATGGGTGTTCCATCTGGGAGGTTAAGGTCCTGGGTGACTGTGCTCACAGTCTTGGGACCTAGAAGGGATTATTTCACTCACCACAGGGGTGACAAATGCTTGACAGAACAGGCTCACACTTGAGACGATGGAAAGATGTCCTCTGGCTCTGTGAGACTTCAGAGTCAATGATCTGTATGAGGAGTGATGGAAAGAGATGGAGACCAAGTGGACAGTGGATGTGGGATGCTACTGCAAAGAGTGGTGAGTAAGCAGGGACCCTGTAGGTCCTTGTGGTGTCTCACCTGGGCCTGCGGTCACGAGAGTTTCTTCAAGGTCAGCATCAGATCGTTCAGCAGAGTATGGTGCAGAGGCTCTGATGACACAGCCAGCATCCTTGTTCCTTAGGAAGGTTAATTCTCTCATTTTGAGCCTTGTTTTCCTAAGCTTGACATCTAGAATTGGTGCACAGTGAGTCCTGGAGGGTCCCTGTTAGCTATGAGCTTTTGTCCCAGGGTCTTATCCTTGTTCTTAATAAAGGCTGAATCTTTCCATGTGCATCAAGTTCCTTTACCTACCTTCGGTTTTTACCCATCATCCTTCCTTTCTCTAGTAATTTTGATGACTCCACGATTGGTACTTTCTTCTCAGCATTAACACACATGCGGTCTCTTCAACAAAAGCAAGAAGAATAAAATCCAGAGGCTCCCTTCAAGATCACCTTTCCTTTGAGAAACCTTATGAAGCTGCTCTTGTCTCCAGCTGAGTTGGGATTCCTCCTCCTGTCTCTAGAACTCTATGCATCCTTCTGAGGTAGCCCTGCTACAGGCTGGTATCCTAGGTTGTACCCTCCTCCCTCTTGTGAGTTAGGTCTAGAAATGGGGGTTCACCTCTCATCTCCATCCCAGTGCTTATTACCAGACCAGGAGCTTAGAAGATGCTCAGTGCGCCAAAATTTTTCTTTCATACTTATTGTATTAGTCAGATTTTTCTAGAGGAAAAGAACTGATAGCAGATAGGGAGATAGAAAGATGGAAGGTAGTTACAGAAAGAAATTTACCGTGGAGAATTAACTAGTGGGCATGGTTATGGAGGCTCAGATGTCCCCAGATCTAAAGGTGGCAGGTTGGAAAGCCAGGAGTGTCGCTAGCATGTTCCAAGGGCCGAAGACCAGGATGAGCTTGGGAGCATTCCCTCCTCTGCTTTCCTCTTCTCTTTATTTTTCCCAATAGGGCATCCTTACACTCCAGAAGGAAGCCAACCTCCTTAGGCCAATACGGATACTAATGGCATATAACAATAGCCTTGTAGATACACCCAGAATAATACTTCACCAAATATCTAGGCACCCCTTGTCCTCGCTGGACGTATAAAAATCATCTATCATACTGGCACATCATATTTTCCTATACCCATGACAGGCTCTGCTTTGTTCTATGAAACATTGACCCCAGCTCTCAGAAGTCAGTTCCCTCTCAGCTCCCTCCAGCTCTACGGGCTGCAATGATTTGAAGCTCAAGCACTATTCCCTGCTACTGTCCTGTGTTCTGTGAGCAGGTGGAGTGGCTTGCTAAAACTGTAAGTTCATCATATGCTGGACTCTTGTTAGGTCTTGTTTTGGAAGCAGGTTAGAAAGAACACTTTAAAAAGCCTTCCCTTTGTACAAAATATGCAGATATTATGTGTGAGCCATCAGGTATTGAGCCAGATTGTGCTGGTTTCGCATTGCTGTGGCAAGATGCCTGTGATAAATAACTTAGGAAAAGGAAAGACTTGTCCTGGCTCAGGGTTTCAGAAGCTCTCACTGTGGAGACTCTGACTTTTGGCCCTGTGGAACACATATAAAACAAAGCTTCACTGGAAGTGACCAGGAAGCAGAGGGAGAGGAGGAGGAGCTAAGAACCCAATACCCCTTCAAGGGTGATCCCAGTGTCCCCTCAAGGGTTCTTCCTTACTTACCTCATTTAAAGGTTCCACCAACTGCCGTAGACTCATCAGCTGGGGGCATATGCCTTTAACTTGGGACACTTTCAGGAGCATTTAAAATACAGACTGGCACTGTCTAATATATATTTTCCTTTTCTCATTTTGGAATATGGCAATGTGCTGCAGGCCCATACCAAGAATCATGAAAGATACAGTGAAAGTGATATGATAAATAATTACCCAAGGGGTTTATACCTTGGGTAAAAATAACCCAGCATTTGTGAAAACTCAAAGCAGTAGGTGAGAGTTTTAGGTGGATCTTAGATTATATGGTGTAGATAACAAGCTCTGGAGGAAATAGGAGAAAGAAAAGGCCTCTATGAAATATGAAGTTGCTTTGACCATTTGTGTTGCTGTAACAAAACACTGGAGACAGGGTACCTTATAAAGAAAAGAGGTTTGCTAGGTTTTTACTTATGGAGGGTAAAAATGCAAGATCAGTTGGCCCTGTCTGCTCAGTTCCTTGTGAGAGCCATCTTGTGGGGTCACAGCATAGTGGATGGCATCATGTGGTAGAAGGACCCCGAAAAGATTCAAAGGAAAAGAGAAGGAGGAGGAGGAGGTAGAGGAGAAAGAATAATCACATGACAATAAGCAGAAGATTGCATAGTGCCCAGGCTTGGTTGATAACAGCCCGCTCTGTGACCTAATCGCAGTATAACTCATTCATAGGGAGGCTGACTTTCATCTCCTCTGAGGGTAGGAGGGAACCACCACCTATTGAGGGAGTCACGACCCCCCTCAGACTCGCATATCAGATATTCACATTACGACTTGTAAGAGTAGCAAATTTATAGGTATGATGTAGTAACAAAATAATTTTATGGTTGGATCACCACAGCATGAGAATGACTGTTCTAAATGTTCCACCACCCTCAACCCAACCATGGAGAGCATCTGCCTTCGGGACCTGAATCTTTGAAGGACAGTCTCTGGCCTTCAAAGGTGCCTGAACCTTAGCAGATGCTCATTTGTCTGGCTTTCTCTGCAGCCTCCTCAGGTGACCAGGTACTGGCCATGCAGAAGTAAGCAGTACATTTGTAAAGGACTTCAGGGGGTCGTGCCTTAGGGCCGCAGGCTCCCCAGGATGCTGTGTGTTTTTCTTTGCCTTTTTCTCCTCTGGTTGCCCGGACCCCAGGCAAGATGCTAGAACCCCAGCAGCTATGTGCTAAGAATGGTAAAACAGAAATGGTGTGAGCTGTCCTGGTTCCTGGAGTCTTTGTAGAGCTGCCCTCCCCACCCCGGACTGCTCATTTCCGGATGTCTTTTACATGAAAGAATAGACCGGCCGATGTGCCTTTAAACCTCACAACAGACGGTTCTCTTTTCTTTTGGTTTTCCTATTTTATGTAGCAGAACACAATCCTAGCTGAAACAGATACGAATTAATTTTTGCAATGGAGTAAAAAGCAAGTATTGTCTCGAACTCAAGGCAAAAATAATTTTTTTAGTTACAAAAGGGCATTTATATTAATATCCGAGGCATGAGTGAGAAATGACTCTCAGATCTATTTGGTATTACGAATATAAACTCCATCCCATTTTTCCATTTTCTTTTCCATCACTCGGAATCCTTCGGTGATGTGTGGCTTTGGCTTGTCTTCCCATGCAAGGATGATTTTCCTGTAAATTAGAGCAAAAAAGAAGAAAGCCTTGTAAATCACCTCGCTCACTTAACTCGCCCATTGTCCTCTCTCTGCAGGAAGCCTACAGGTTGCAGAAGAAAATGGCTGGTGGGAATGCAGCCTGGAGGATAAGGCGGTTTTGAAATGAGGTGAGAATACATGAAATTAGTGTAACAGCAGCCGGTGCTGGTTCTCCGCTCCCCAAACTTAAAATTGAGGAAATCACTGAGAAGAGGCCTTTGTTTTAAATGAACCTGAGACAAGGCACATCTTTCTCAGGACCGCATTAAATGAGGAGAGAGGCCCCTGGGATGCTCAGTCAGAGCCCCCCCCCCCCTTCTGTCCATCTCCCTGCAGAGTAACCCATCAGGCCACAGGGGGGACCATTTTGTACTCACCACTATGCTGTGCTTAGGAAAAAAAGTCCCTTTTAGGGCTTTAATAATTTAGAAAGTCACTCACCCAGTATATGGACACCAAAATCACAGTGCAGTTCTGAAATTCTGTATGACTTTTAAGAAAAACCAGAATTCATTAATAAAATCAATAAATCAATGTGCCTGTGTGTGTGTGTGTGTGTGTGTGTGTGCATGTGCATATGTAGGTGGTGGTGGTGGTGGTGGTGGTGGTGGTGGTGGTGTGTGTGTGTGTGTGTGTGAGCATGTGCATGTATATATGATGTGTGTGTGTGTGTAAGAGAGAGAGAAAGAAAGAAAGAGAGATAGGGAGGGAGGGAGAGAGAGAAGAGAGAGAGAGAGAGAGAGAGAGAGAGAGAGAGAGAGAGAGAGAGAACAATTGCTGATAATTTCTGAAGTAGAGAGCAGTAGGCTATGGAAAGCAACTAACCCTAACCCTACTTAATGGGACCGGGCTGGTGGGGGGAGAATATAGTGAACCTTCTAGACCATAGGACAGGCACTGTGGTCTGTGGGCAGCAGAAAGAAACCTGGCAGGATCCCTGTAGGACCCCCTGTCCCCCCAGCTCCCCCTCCACCAGAGGGGTCATCTGGGCTAGACCTGGGAACCTCCCTCTCCTTAGCTGGAAAGACTAGAACAAAATTCTTAGAGCTAGTCTTCAGAGACTCTAAGATAGAACAGCATTACACTTGATGGCCCAGGCTTAGAAGTCACTGGGTGTCTCTTCTGGCCTCGGTATGTCAGGCCATCACAAAGTTGCACACAGTACACATAGCCACAAAGGGACAGGCATCCATTGCTTCAGTGGTATTCATTGCTCCACGGTTCCATTGGACGCAGTGCACATGGGGGGCGTGTTATTGTTACCATATTGGCTGTCCCAGGAAAGGCGCCTTGCTAGGAGGGGATGGGAACTTTATCTGTTTTCTAGGCAGCCGCCAGGGGCTTCCCATTTGCCCCTCCAAGCTGGGAAGGCTTCAGGAGGGAAGATTCCACTCCCACTCCATGCTGGTACCACGGGTGGGGCTGAGTCAGAGTCACAGGGGCTCATGAGCCTTGCAGAAATGAAAAGAGTCAAATATAGTCACATTTCCAGGTTCCTGAACATTCAGTAAACTCTGTGCTTTTCTAAAAATAAAGTGGTTTTGAGGAAACTGCTCTCGCCTGTCTTTGTCCACTAAAAGCCAGGCCATCTTAAACTCGGGTTTCCATGGCAGTGGGATTCTGTGCTAATGCCTTCCAGTCACAGCCAATCTCAAGCCTTGGGGTGGGAGGGCGATGCAATGCATGCTGGGAGCTGGCCTCCAGACAACAGTCTCTCCTAATGCCATACTGACAAGAGATCATACTGAGGTGAATAAAATTCCGGTTTGCGGGTATACACGAGATCACATTACTAGGAGGAAAAATTATGTTTCTGGTGCTCATACTACCAACAGAAGGCTGGGGGTTCCCTCAGGTATTCTTACTGAATATTTACCTCTTGAAATTTTGTTGCAAGCCATTGGATAACGTTTTCTACCCCAGAAACCATTCAAAGGCAAGCCTCTCCTCACTTTACCGCTGCTAGTGAGGGCCCTGTCAGTGCCTAGGAACAGAGCAGTTCAGCAGGTAGAGAATGGCAGAGGTGGGAAGGGAAATATTTCCTGCTCCACCCTCTCTTCCTGGGTTTCACTGTTACTCGGATACCAGAGAATACTGTTTGAGCTCTTCCATGCCTCAGAGCCCCAGTGATGACAGTCTCTTTGGACCCTGTAAACAACCTTTCTCTCCTCAGGGCTCCAACTTAAATCAACTTAAAAATAGATGTTGGCAGAAAGGCTACCCTCACCAGGCCGTTGGATGTCTCCAGACATGGCTGATCCTCCAGCTCAGAACACAAGTTAGACCCAAATGCGAGTCTCCGCTCCACTCCTTAAAGTGAGAGAACTCCTTAGTGTTTTCCCAAGACACAATTCTACAGGGTAAGTAGGACTGATGTATTACACTTGTGTGGCTTCTGTCTTTCATGGGATCAACTTTCCCTTCATGGTGGTCCAAGGGATGGGATGGGCACTTGCTGGAGATGTGGGGTGGGACAAGGATGGGCATCCTGAGCGGTGATGTGGAATCTTTCAGGAGTCACTTTCTGATGACAGGTTGCCAAGGTTGGCCAGGACACTGTAGACAGTAGCTGCCTTTCCCTCTCTGTCATCACAGCACCTTGGACTGGTGTAGCATTTGTCACACTTTATAACACCGCTTTAAATGTTGGTCCTCCCTGCAAAACATCTCTTGGGCCAGCAAAATGCCTGGCATAGGGAAGGTACTCTATAAATATTTATAGGTGGACAAGTATTGATGGCTTAATATATCACTAATGAAAGAGGCCTCCTCCCATCCTAAAGGATATTTGGGAACGTGGGGACATTTTTGGTTGTCACAATAGCAAGCTGTCTTGCAGTCTTCCCTGCTTCGAAGGCTGTTCTTTCTTTGAGAATAACTGCAAGTAAGCTCATATTTTAGGAGTCCCCAGGCCCTAAAGCCTTCAGATTCAACTAAGAACTGTTTAGTTACCAGCACCCTTGCTGTTTGAGTTTTGGGGTCTGTGATACTTTCAGTGAGAATGGCCTGCCTCTCTGTGTGTCTCTCTGTCTGTCTGTCTGTCTCTCTCTCTTGATGTAAGCTCTTAGCAATGCTCTGGCCTGACTGCTTGCTGCCCTGCTCCCTCTGAATCCCTAAGCCTCCCCAAAACTTACTCTATAAGTTGCCTATCACAACTTTTAAAAAAAACTTGCTGCCCAATGCCTGCTTAGAATAAGTTTTTATAAAGTTGCTACCACGACGCCCACACACTCTTCTGACTTCTGTGAGGCCCATTTTTCTATCACGTCCTTTCCGTATCTCCATGCCGGCTGCGTAGTTATGATGTTTAACGACTGAAAAATATTCTCCTGCTTTTATACGCCCTCTCATCCTGTTGCAGACGGAGGTGGTCCTAATAAACAAACAATTTTTAGTGTTGCTACCTTATCAAAGAAGCATAAGCATTGTGCGCCCCTCCTGCTTTGACTTCCCTTATTGGTTTCCAGGAAAGGTTGCTATGATTTGCAATGCTGTTAGAAGTGTGTGAAAGGCTGGGCAGTGGTGGAGCACGCCTTTAATTCCAGCACTTGGGAGGCAGAGGCAGTTGGATTTCTGAGTTTAAGGCCAGTCTGATCTACAGAATATGTGAGAATCCATGTTTTATAGCCTTTGATGATATGTTCCTTTTTAATTAGCAGATATTGGGTACTGAAGGGGTGCCTCAGGTAAAGTACTTACCACTCAAGCACCATGATCTGAGTTCAGATTCTCAGTACTGTGTAGAGATCTGAGTAATGTACCTGTAATCCTAGCCCCAGTGAGGTAGAGACAGGGAGGATTTCTGAGGCTTGCTGCCAGGCTATTTTTGCAGGATTAGTGACTGTTGGAGCCGTTAAGAGATCTCATCTTAAAAATAAGGTGGAAGATGACAGAGGAAGATGCTTGATGCTGACCTCTGGCCTTCACATGGATACACATGTAAAATCCAACATACATGCAAAAATTAATATGTATAAAATGATATAAACGAAACATTTTAAATTTTGAATATATTTTAATGTCAAATGTTGCTTTCTATATATTTCTCTTCATACTTCTTCTATTACAAAATGTTCATATAATCAAACGTTCCCCTAAGCACAGTTGTAGTACTATCATAAATTTAAAAAGAATATTGGGGTGTAAGTGATCTGACCAGGGAAATGGCAAAGTGGAGGAGGGCTCCTTAGTGGAAGGAGTTAGGTAAATATTAGAAAAAGAGAGAGGGAGGTAAAATAACCACATGGATGACTGAAAAAGCTACAAGTAATCATACAATTAGCTATTTACCTAAAAAGGCCCTATGATGCATGCAATTCCATGTGTGTGTGTATATATATATATATATATATATATGTATGTATATATATACATATATATGTGTGTGTATGTGTGTATGTGTGTGTGTATACCCATACATATGTATATATATATATATATATATATATGTACATATATAGTTTCAATGAATGTTTCTCACATTAGGTTGATGTATTTAGCTATTATGATAGAGGGCACAATAAATTATCATACAGTATATGGTTGACTTTGGTTTCTTTTGAGTAGAGTAATTTCATTTTAGAGCTAGGAATCATCAGAGATCACCCCACTCCATTCAGGTAAGAATGAGATGTGTTGATAAGAATGTAGTTAGGTTAGAAGACAGTGGATCAGGAGGGTTGGTTGGGTTAATGTGCTCTCTCCAAGAGTGAAAGACCATCTAACAAAAATCCCAATACTGCACACAAGACACCTTCTTTTGAGTTGTTGCCAGGGATGTCTAAGAGACACCTAGAGCATACAGCCATTGCTACTGCCCTTGGTTACCCCTAGAGGTGGAAGGTGATCCTCTGTTATTAAAGACATCATGTACTGTAGAAACAGGGCCAAGAGGCCCATGGGCTGGAAGCACCTGGATGCCTCCGCCCTGGTACCTTATGGTATCAGAAATCACTGTGCAAGCTTCCAAAGGAGGGAGGCAACCAAGGGTCCTGCCCAGCATTGACATCTATGCACCACATCAGCTACCAGCATTGCATGTTAACTCTATGTGTGCAGGATTGGCACACATATGTAGGTGGTAACCAACTTTTCTCTAACTGGACTTAAGACTTCTTCAACAAGAGGGATACATGCCGGGTATTAGAAACTATCAAACTACTCAGTACTAGTAAACTCATGGCTATTGTAGGAGAGTCTATGACCACTAATTTGTTCAACCAGCCTGATTCTTAACACCAATCTACCAACTCTTGTTTTTATACTTATGGATAAGTGCAGTCTCCATACCTTATCATGGAAACTTTTTTTTGCAGAAAACCACAGATAATAGGCAGAGTTATGATGCCCAGTCCCATGGATATATCTACAAAACACTCCCATATTTAAAGTTTAGGGAACAATGAGGAGGGGTGTATGTGTGTGTGTGTGTGTGTGTGTGTGTGTGTGTGTGTGTAAAGATTGTAAGAGCCAGAGGATTAGGGAATTTGTTCTGAGATTGTGTCTCCTAGAAACATCAGAAGCTACCTGAAAAATTTAACCAACATGAGCTGAGCATGGAGGACCTTAATGGACAGGCCAAACTGCATGAGCACTAGTCCACAAGGCCTCAACCTTACCCAAAGAACCACAGGCAACTGAGGGAAGCTGGGAGTCAGAGAGGTTACCCTCACCAGGGAAGAGCACACCAATTCATTGTCCACTGACAGAGTCAGCCTTAAAACTATACATACAAGAAACATTATACAGGCGTAACAGGTTATATTTAGGAATACATGTGCATATACAAATACACATGTGCATGATGTAACAGCTAAGGGAAAAGGCCATAAGTTTGAAGGAGAGTGGGAATATAGATATGAGGTTTTAGAGAGAGGAAGAGGAAGGGAAGAATGTAATTAAAATACAACTTCAAAAATAAAGACCCACAGAAAAACAGTGGGCTAGTGTGGGTCTCTAGATTCACTGAATCCGACAGAATAACAAAACAGGGGGTCATTGCATGAGCCTCCTGATCCACTGTCTTCTAACCTAACCAAGTTCTAACCAACATATCTTGTTTTTACCTGAATAGAGTGGGGTGATCTCTGATGGTTCCTAGCTCTAAAATGAAATTACTCTACTCAAAAGAGACCAAAGTCAACCATATAGCATATGATAACATATTGTGCCCACTATCATAATAGCTAAATACATGAATTTTGCAATCAGAATCGCTAGATATCTAAATTCTGACATGGAGGCATCTGGAATTCTCTTTGTCCCTCTCCCTCTCTCTTTCCCTCTTCCTCCTCCTCTTCCTCTCTCTTCAACTCTTTCTCTACCTCTGCCTCTCTGTCTCTCCCTCTGCCTCTCCCTGTCTTTCTGCCTCTCCCTCTCTTCACCTCTCTGTCTCCCTCCACCAGTCCCTCTCCCTCCCCCAATCTCTCTCCCTCTCTCTCCCAACTTCTCCCTCTCCGCCTGCCTTCCCTTTTGGTTTTATTGGCAGGGTCTTGTACTAAGATCTCAAACTCCCTATTCTCATGCTTGATTCTCCAGAGCACTGTCGTGACAGACATGTGCTTCCATGCTTGACTTGAGGTTTTCACAGATCTCAAGGAATCGCATGATTTCAGAGGGAAATTCTTCATCTGTCTATTCCATTCTTTACCCATTCACTTATCCAGCAGATGTTTTAAGGTAACCTAGGACACCCTGGCCTCCATCACAGACACTTGAAGGTATCAATGAACACAATATTATTGTAGAGGCTCCATGGTCAGGTGGAGAAGGCATAGGGAGGCAGTGGTCCCGGGAGGGACTAGCGAGATGGTCAACAGCACAGTTAACCACCATTTAGGAGGGCTTTTCAGAGAAGGAGACATGGGAGCTGGGACTTACAGGAAAGAAGAGGAAGGTTTTGCCAATCAGAAGATGGGAGAGTGGGTTGAAAGGACATTTTTGGCATGTAGGAAAAGACACTTGGGCAGCATGAAATTATACAAAGGCAATTACTGATAGTACTAAGAAGTCAGGTCTCTGGAATGTATTGTGCATTGGGCACAAATAGAGCTGGACAGATAAATGGGGGTTAGATTGTGTGCTGGGCCTGGCTGCTGTTTTTTTTTTTTTTTTTTTTTTGTCTTCTGGGAAGCTGGGGAACTGAGATACAGCAGAGAGTCAGCCAGAGGATTTTAAGCAAGGGAGTGGCATGTCTGGAGAATTTTCTTTTCTTTTTAAAGATCACTTCTGGGAATTTACAAGTGCCATTAGGATGTACGCGTCTCAAAGCTGGGGGCTCATTTGGTAAACACAAGGATTCTTGTTTGAGGCTTTGATTGTTTTGAACTCTGTGCAATGTTGAGTGTCATCACTGTGTTCCCTATGAAGAGCGGGTCTCTGAAAAGCTGGGAAACATAGGATAAGCTCGTTTTAAAATAATGTGTTAGTTTCAAATGGCGTACACGTTATTTTTCCTTCAATCTCTAGGCATCTCTGTGGAGCACCTCTAGGTTTACATTGGGTTCCAGTGTGAGTCGTAAAAACGTACAGCAAATGCAATGTCACAGTTGGCTAATAAATCACATAGTCACATTGTCTAATGTGGTGTATCACACATCTCATGGCAGAAGGAAGGAGACGATGGTGGAGTCATGGTGTGGCTTAGATTGAGACAGAGCACACATCCACACAGCTAGTTTTTCATTGAGGAAAGCAAACACATGCCAGTTTCTAGTTCAAAATACCACTGTCAGGATGGTGATGTAAGTCATAGGGCAAAACCTCGTGTGCAGATAGTCTGTGTACTTTTGGGTACATGCAGTGGTATCTGCACCTAGATAGGAATCAGTTATTAAGAAAAGTCTTGACTAGTTTTTGAGTGATGAATCAGTTCCAGATATTTTCCATTTGCTCTTGACTATGCCCCCGGTGCTTGCCAACCCTGCCTTGTTTCCTATTTCAGATCAGTGACCCTTGCCAGGTATGTTCCCTGGGCTTGGGCTTCTTCCGTCTTTATTGATTGGTTGATTGACTGATTGATTATTGGTTGATTGATTGATAGTAGGCTCTGGCAAGTGGTTGGAGAGTGTGAGGAAGGGAAACACTCTGCGCATACCTCCTCTCACATTTCCCCTCCCCCCCCAGCTTCTGTTAAGATCTCTGAGTGTAGCTACAGCAATCATTAGGCTGCTTCTGGACACCAGCCACCTGTGAGCTCTCACCCTTTCCGGCCATTGTCTAGCTTTACCTATCTCAAAGCTGTCTAGGGAGGGGGACTTATTTAGATGCACACCATCATCAATATAGGGAATTTAATTATTTTTTAAGACTCTGGTTATATTTCTGGACTTTAAAGAGTTTATTAAGAACATTCAGCATATAATGATCACACCCAAAGAATGATTCATTTAGAAGCTTGTGTGCTTTGTATCGACCTTCTATTGATGTCTTTGATATATAATAAAGGAAGCACAGTTTTAAATTTGGAAGGGAGTTGATAGAGACACTGAAGAAAAAGGATTTGATGGCATCCAGACAGATTTTTTTTTAATAAGCACTGAGTGAATGGGCTAGTGACAGGCTCAGAGACAACAGAGTCACATGATGCATCCCCCAGAATTAACAAGGGGATTTTGCTTCAAGGTCTAAGGGGAGAGGAGCAGAAAGGGCTGGTTTCTAGGGAACAGTTTGCTCATCCTGACTCTGCTGCTGGTCTTGTAACAGCTGCACTAGGGAAGCACTTTGGAACCTGCAGTGCCGAGTGGTTCCTTCTGGTGCAGAGGGGACCCAGAAGAGCTTCTCTCCAGTGTCTGTCACCACAGGGCAGCCCAGAGGTGCTTATGGGACTCAGATAATCACTGGGGGCTTTCTGAGTCAAAATGGCACAGCTTCCTAGGAGGAGCCTTAGCTAAGGAATGTGGTGGCACTGGGCCTCTCTTGTTCCCGAGTGTGGACCACAGAGACAGAATGACTGGAGCACATTATGCAATTTCTTTGGCCCATAGTTGCTGCATCCATAAAGTGGGGATTATAAAGTCTTACTGGGCAGCAATAGAAGCACAATGCTTGGCTTACGAAGGCTTTTAATATATATATATATATGAATTCATTCAGATATATATATATATATATATATATATATATATATATATATATATATATAAAAACTGATTGTAGCCCCATCCTCCCATCTCCCTCATCTCCCTTCCATGGTACAGGGATCTGGTAATCTGTTTTCTCCCTCCATAGACTAGATCCAGAGAGTGTAAAATATCAATGGCACAAATCAACCTTTGTCCAGATTTGATACCCAGTGAACAGCAAGCATGAAGCTATAACACAGTTTTCAATATCTATCCTGTGGCCCTTTCTACACTTGGCAACTTAGGGTCTGAGTTCTTCCTTACCCTTTCTTTCCCCCAACAGTGAAAGAATGTGTTGAATTTCATTCATCATTTACCACCTCTTAAGTGTTTTGACATACTGTTGATAATTTGTTTTTGTTTTAAATCCACTCAGCACTTCTGAGGATATCAAACATTGCAAAATGAATACTTATGGTTATTCCAAGACCTCGATATGGACAGAAGAAATGGACTTGTGAACACAAACTACTGCACCACACACACACACACACACCACTGAAGACCATAGTGCATCAGGAACCTCCTACCAGTAGGAGACAGCATAGCCTGGTGGTTGACAATGTAGACTCAGGAGTCAGATGGACTCCCTGGGTTTGAGGGTCAGCCCCCCCCCACCTCTTTGTGGGGTAACTGAATAGATCCAGTGATCACTGCATCTCTGGTTTCTTCACCCAAGATGGAGGAATCATGATAGTACTTCACCTCAGAGGGAGGATCTTTATGCAAAAATGTTGAAAATGTTAAACATGTAAGCATGATTAGAGGTAGCCATCTCTCGCTAAATACACAACTAGAAGAGCAGGGGGTCTGTGTAAGAGAACACAGTAAACATTTGATAAAAGCCATTTCTTACTGCCCGAAGAAGGGGAGCAAGCAAAGATTACTCATCACTGAAAAGCTACAGTTTGAGGTTATTTGTGAAATAGGATCAAGCGCTTCCTTCCTGTCAGCAGCCAAAGCAAAAAAAAAAAAAAAAACAAACAAAAAAACAAACAAACAAACAAAAAGCACAAAACCAAACAAAACAAAACTCCCTCATAGCTCTGCCCCAAACTCAATGATCAGCATCCTCACAGGAGGCATGGGGACTGACCCTGAGGCTGGCTGATGATCGACTTTCTGGGGAGGGCAGCCTGTCTGAGTGGAGTTGATAGGCAAAGCTTTGGAAAATCCTACCTCTTACAACCTGTGTGCTCCAGCGGTGGGCCAAACAAAGAATGGTGTATATGTGATGTCAGAGCTCTGAATAGAGCCCAGGACTGCATGTCTCTGGGTGTGAGAAAACGGTTTACTTGCTGAATACTGGCTTTCTTCCCTAGCATTCTTTCTCACGAAAGGATCCACACAGGGCTGAAGTCATGAGGCTATTTCCCTACCTTACCTTGCTGGATCTATTTCCTGTGCTAGGCGAGCTGATCATTTTCCATTTAGCTCCCAGCCAAGACAGAAGTTCCCCAGGCAAAAACAAAAACATTGGGACAAAAAAAAAAAAATCCTCATAGCAAGAATGCAACACAAAGATCCTCTGCTTGGCTGTGATATTTTCCAGAGTGAGCTTGCTAAAAAGGGGTATGGAATGTTGTGAGCTTTCGGGGACTTGGAATGCTGGGATGGTCTGTGTGAATCATTGTCTGTTTGTCTGTCTGTCTGCCTGTCTGTGTGAGTGTGTATGTATGATATATGTGTGCGCTTGTGTATATGTGCGCATGTGCACAAGCACATGAATGAGTGTGTTTGTGGGGGTGGGGGAACTGATTTAAAGGAGATTGCTGTGGCTCAGACAGGGTGGGAACTCATTTTCGTTTGGAATCAAATGCATTCAAGGCCGGATAAAATGAAAAACTTTATTCAGCATTTTCCAAAAGAAGCCACTGCAGGTCTCCCTTTTCAGCATCTGGGACCACAAATGCCACCTAAGCCACATAGGCTGTGCCCATGCACACACATATGTAATTTTTAATATCCTCATATGGCCGGAATGGATTTGTTCCATTCAGTGGGAAGCCACAACATTTATTACATCTCTTTCTCAAATAAACCTCAAAGCGAACATTTCATCTTTCCTCATGTAATCATCATAAGGTAGAAAATGAAATTTTCCAAACCTAAAAGCATGTTGCTAAGAGCTTCAGGGCACTGCATGTCACTTCTTACTTTGATGTGTTCATGGAGGGGGTGGGGGATACAGAGAGAGAGAGAGAGAGAGAGAGAGAGAGAGAGAGAGAGAGATGAGACAGAGAAATGAGACAGAGATATACAGAAAGAGACACAGAGACAGGAGAGACACACAGAGAGAGACAGAGAGAGAGAGAGGAGAAAGGAGAAAGACAGCATAGCACCTTTCTTGAGGTTTTCAGAGAGCGCTTTTTTTTTTTAACTCCTTATAGAATGACAAGATGGAGCTGATTAGAGGAAGACAAGGGAGGTCCCTGTGCCAGGCCACTTCAGAAACAAGCATTCCAGTAAGGCATGTAGGAGCTCCTGTCGGAAGCAGGCATGATTTCACGGCCCCTCTTGCATATTAATGAACTGCACGTAACCCCAGCTTCTTGGTGCAGATGCAGCCTTTCGGGAGCTGTGCCAGAATGGAGCGATAAATACCAGCTCGAGGGGAAATACATTTCACGATAGAATTAGGAGAGCAGCCATCTGAGACGTCCACAGAAACCAGCCCCCTTCCACGAAGGTAAGGTTCCCGGGAGCAGAGCGCTGGTGGCCTATTGAATGTGGCACTCGGGGTGTCCCGAGTCACTTATCTGAGTCTGGTTCACCGCTATGAACTCCATCTTCAACTGACACACCACTATATCCTCGAGCAAAGAGCATGTACCTGAAGGTCAGACTCAGGTAAACTGATGAATTTTGCTATTCTCTTGTCCAGAACGACACCCCCTCAACACACACACTGCAAGCAAAAAATAAAACAAAAAACATGCTTAAACATATAATCCATATAATCCTCTTTGCTTTTGTAACAAAACAGCCCCCCGGTTTTTTTTTGCCTCTTCTCCTCCACCCCCAACCTCCTGTCAGGTGCTTCGCTTTCCCATCTTCCTGCAACCTGTGGGAGCATTTTCAGACAGAAGGCAAACTCTTGGCAATTCGTTTTCTTCCAGCGCTTGCTTCTCCAGGATCTGTTCGCTTCTCACCTCCATGTTCCCCCATTCCCCTTTGCCCCATCTGCAGAGTAGAACCGTCACTCTCTTCTGTGCTCACCATCTGTTCCCAAAATTCCTGTGACACAGAAATCACATGACAGTCTGAGGTGCAGCCATTTCGATATTGCAAGCTTTTGGCAGGGTTTGGCAGCAGTGGCTGTGATTGTACTAGATGAGGCTGACCAGATCCCAAAATGAGAGGCGGTAGCAGGGGAGGTGTGTCTGTGTGTGTGTGTGTGTGTGTGTGTGTGTGTGTTTTGTAGTCCTCTTGAAGGACCTCTAAAAGCATCTGCCGGCTATATATCAAATCTTTCTTCAAGATTGAAAATGGAGAATGATGTCATAGCCTTTATTTTTTTCAGCTGAGTCCCAGACTAGATTATAGCCAAAGAGAATATAGGGACAGAGCAATGCCTTGCTGTTGTCGAAGAAAATAACACACTTTGAATTGGGTTAGTTGTTCTGTAACCAACCCTTGTCACATTAATGCTGTGTGTCTCAAAACACCCAGAGCTGTCAGCTTCATACAGCTGGGGTTCAGTGCTGCTCAGAAAAGTTTGTAGGCCAGTTGGGGGCTGGTGGCCAGAGGGCAGGTCAGCTGGCCTTGCTCCCCTCCACACTGCAGATTAAGTAGAGGTCCACCTCATGTGTGTCTCTCATACTTTCCGACAGGTAGGCTACCTGACAGAAATCTGAGACAGTTAATCCAACTGGGTTTGTGCTACCTGTGCCCACATTTCATTGGCCAAGCCACATCATATGACCAAACACAAAGCCAAAGGCAGAGACAGTTCCATTACCTGCATAACCTCAGTTTTGGATTAGGTTAGAAAGTTCACTACTCTCATAGATAGAGAGGAAGTAAAGATAATTAAATGAGAGCATAAAACCTACCATACTTGCTAAGACAGACAGATGATATCTATCTAAGTGACCATCCATTTTTAATTGATTACCTTGATTTTTGTCTGATACCATAGTTATTCAGCACTTAGGCCATTTCAGGAAACCAGTGCTCTACCACACTCTAGAGATAAGCCATGTAGACAAGGCTCAAGTTACCAGTATAAGCCCCCTGTCTTATTTACAGTTTCTATTGCTGTGACAAAACACCATGGTCAAAAACAATTTGGGGAGGAAAGGGTTTATTTCAGCTTAGGCCATCACTGAAGGAAGTTTAGAGCAGGAAGCAAAGGTAAGAACTGAATCAGAAGGTATGGGGAGTGCTGCCTACCGCCCGCCCTCCACCTCATAGCTTGCTCTGCCTGCTTTCCTATACAGCTCCTGACTGAGGCTGCACCTTCACCAGTGACCTCTTCCGGCCTATCACAGTGCCAAGCTTCAACCTGTTCTCCACAACCTTTTCAGGTTTTCAAAACTAGTACTACCTGAGAGACTCTTTTGTATTGCCAAGTTTTGCCAACCTCTGGACCAGCTTCTGTGTGCTGTCTCTGAGGAAACATTTCCCCAATGATTTTACCTCAGCAATAATTGCTTCTTCTTAGTCATCACTAATTTCTTAACTTTAGGTAACCTGTATTAATTATTCTAGTAAAGCAAAGGTTTTACTCCAGTGGTCACTTGTTAATCACTGCCAACTCTTGAGCTCTATGGATCAGACACCACAGATTCTTAACACATGATATCACCCAAATGGCCCTTAATAGTCTTTGCTCTCCCCTGAAAGGTCTCAAGCCAGGCCTCTACTATCTGATTTGCTCTTAGCATTATCCTCCAAGTTTCTACAACATCTCGCCAAACTTGGAACACTCAATGACTTTTTTTGTGCAGAGTTCCAAAGTCCTTCCATAATCTTCCCAAAAACACATGGTCAAGTCTGTCACAGCAATATCCTATTGTCTGGTACAATTTCTGTATTAGTTAGGGTTTCTAGTGCTGTGTAAAACACATGACTAAAAGCAACTTGGGGAGGAAAGAAGTTACTTCAGCTTCTGGGTCCACACAGTAGTTCATCACTGAAGTTAGTCAGGGCAGGAACTCTAGGAATCTGGGACAGAAGCCATAGAGGAGCACTGCTCATGGAATTGCTCCTCGTGGCTTGCCCAGAAATGGCAACACCCACATTAAGCAAGAAAATTCTTAACAAGCTGATGCTCAATTAGAAGCTTCATCCCTGCTGAGTCTGTTCATGGTATTGGAAGGTTCTCTGTACAATATCAGAGAATGAATGCCATCATCAATATCACCCAGCTACAAATCCTGCAACCCTTCACAGCAACCTTCCCACAAGACACACTGGTGTAACAGTGGCTCAACTGTTATTCCGGTAACCAATCACTATTTTTATTAGATTTAAGGTCTTCTGTACGTGTCATAAGCAATTTGTGATTGGTATCTTTTGGCAGAAGTAAAATCACTTTTCTCTAGTGGAGTATCACTAAGTATGTTAGCCACACTCCAAGGCAGGCCCACTTTCTAGGAGTAGCTGGCCAACACAAAAATGGCTCCATGGTTTTGCGCGTGTGTGTGTGTGTGTGTGTGTGTGTGTTGCCTTGCTTTGGCATTTTTGTCATATTGGCTTTGTTCGTCTTTATTTTTGTTTGTTTGGGGGTTTTTTTTGCCATTTTTTTTTTTTAAAGAAGAGAATAGGAGAACATAAAGTTGGGTGGGTAGGGAGGATTAGAAGATCTGGGAGGAGTTAGGGGAGGGCAAACATGATAAAGACATTGTATCAAAAATTCGTAAATTAAAAAAAAAAAGAAAGAAAATGCTCAACAGATTTGCCTATAGACCAGTCTTGTAGAGGCATTTTCTCAGTTGAGAGTCCCTGTTCCCAAATGACTCTGGCTCATGTCAAGTTGACAAAACAATAAGCCAGACATCAGCCCTCTGTTTACAATTACTGGTTAAAAGATAAAAGTGCTCCATTATTCAAGGTTCTCCAGAGACGCAAACCCAGCAGGATCTATGAGCGATTTATTAGAGGAATTAACTGCTGCAATTATGGCAGCTGAGAACCATCCCTAGAGACCACGCAGAGTCTGAGGACCCTGGGATGTGCATTGCACAGTTCCATCTACGTTCTTAAGCCTCTGAGCCACGAAGACCAAGTATGTAATTCAGTTTGAGACTAAAAGTCTGAGTATGTGGGAAGGAGACTGTGTTAGAAGTCTCAAAGTCCAAAGGACAGCAAAACTGGAGATCTAAGTCCAAGATAGGATGCCAGAATACCCCACGTTTTGGTGAGGACCGCCAATCTGCCTTCTTTTTTTAATCTGTCTCAGCCCCCAGCCCAACCACACTAAGGGCCCATCTTCCTCCCCTGGATCTTTGAGATTCATATGTTAATGTCCTGTGTGTGCACACAGCCATAGTCACAAATGAAAAACAGTTCTTACTTGGGTACCTAGGTATTTCTCAATCCAGTCAAATGGGACTCCTGCAGTTAATCATCAAACTGCAAGGAGACTTTTATAAGCAGGATCTGAGGAATTAGCTTGCACAACTAATAGATGCTCTAAGTAGCCTGGCATATAGATATCTTTTTGCAGTTGCTGAGGTGTGATATGTGAGGATGAGACTGGTACCCAAAGAACAGATAAGAAAGAATCATGGGAAAATGAGCACATCCTGACCAAATTAACCTTAAGCCTACTCTATTTCCGGGATTCTTAGCTAAGTCAGCTAACTGTCCTGATTGTGTTATAATAATGCAAGGATGTTAGTTGAGTCCCTGGTACACAGTGGCACATCCATCTCTGACTTGTCTACAGGGAGTGAGGAGAACTCAGTACCATGGAATCTCAGGCCCTGATAGAAAACACAAGCGATTTTTCCTTCTGGATGCTCAAAAAATTAACTATGCTAACTTTTGGTTGTTCACTGACAGAAGTTTTCAAGGATGTTATAAATGTTGATTGCTTTTCTCTTAGAGAGCAGCACATCTCTCCAGTACTCTCTAGTTGGTTCTTTTCCTGCCCCTCTCCTTAGCTTACTTCTTTCTCAGTTCTTTCAGTTTCTTACCCTCACACACGTTCCCAAAACCTCATTTGCGGCTTCTGTTTTCTCCTCTACCTGTCTATTTCTGTGTTCCCCTCTTGGTTTTAGAAAGGACTTGGCAGGACTTGAGCTTTTCTGTCTCAGGGTCCTTGTCTGGTGACAGCTAGCCCAGTTCTCCAACAGCAGTTGTTTCTGAGTGACGCTGGTTTGAGCACATATCCTAATTCCATGACTTTGGACACACTAATCTTCCTGTGCTGTTTTTCCTCTCCACAGAATCACCCTCATTTACATACCTTCAGGGTCACTGAGTCAGACTACATTCATCACCTGTGCCAAGTGCCTGGGGCCACATGAACAAATGACTACAGCTTCTTCTTCCAGCTTCAGAACCTACAGATAGAGTTGTAAAGTGCGGGGGGAACAGTCACTGAATATTAAACACAACGACATTTGAATGGGATTTGCATAGAAGAGCTGCTGACACCATCATGTTCTTGTCTTAGCCCTTTTCCCTGTAAACAAGTCTTTTCCTAATTGTTTGAGTAGTTGAAGAATCTCTTGTCCAAACATGGTCAGAGAACAGAAAGGTGAACCTTGCTGTTCATGCTGAGCAAATTCTGGGAGTGCTTCTTACATGCCCTCAGGCAGCTGGTCGGCCCACGTATATTTCAGCAGCACAAATTAATGTAAAACAGACGCATGTATATATTAATTAATGCTAATGTATTCATAAGTGATTCGGATAATGGGCAGTCCATTCTGACACTTCCTTTCAAATTCATTTACCATAAAGAAACTGATTTTTGCTTAATTTTAGGCTCTTATAAAAATAAGATTAAACTGAGATTTCAGGGAATCCCTGTCTTCCACACTCCTTGCTGGCTAAAAACTCCTCTCAGTGGAGAAGACAGCTTTTTAGTGTGGGGAGAAGCATTATCTATAAACATCCTTGGCTAAAATAGTATGAAGAGACAGGCTGAACTTCTCTTTTGAGAGATACCAGGTAAAATGTAAGAATCAGATAAAGTCACACAAGGTGAGCACCCCCAATCCGGAGATCTAAAATCAGAAATCTGACCCTTAACCAAATCTTCTTAAGTGTAGACACGACGACGACGACGATGACGACACTTAGTAGTATGTGACAGGGTTCAGTCAAAACACAGGCCCATGAACACGTTTTATAAAAGCACTTTTAGCAACTTCATGTTTAGATTTGGGTCCCATCCACAAGATATCTCATTACGTGCACAGGACCCCAAATCAGAAACACACATCCCAACCATTTTGGATAAGGCATATGTGACTTGTATGTTAGAGGTGAAGTCCCTTGGGGTGGAAGAGAGCCTAGAAAGGACAACCAGGGGTAAAAAGGTGAGAATGGATATTTAGAAAATTGCCAAGCAAAGGTGTATGCATCATGAAAGAGAAGCCATGTCCTGAAGATTTATTTTTGTGTTGTTTCTCCTGCTGCTATTTTAAGATTTAAAAGTTTGTTTTTCAGTGTGTGTGGGTGGTGGGTGTGTGCGTGCGCGCGCGCACACACACACACACACACACACACACACACGTACTCGAGTGCTCCTGCACATGCCCATGCATGTGCACATGCAGTGCAATGCCTTTGGAAGCCAGAAGAGGACGCCAGATCACCGAGAGCTGGAGAGTCAGAGATGAGCCCATGAGTAGTGATGAGTAGTGAGTAGTGTGTACTGGGAACCAAAATGACCCAAAATGTGCAAGAGCCCCTAAGCAATCTCTCCAGTCCCTATTGCTACTTTTCTTTTTGGTTTTTTTTTTTTAAAAGCCAAATTGCTTTTAGTACAGGAGCACCTTCTGCCGGGGATTACTTAACAGTGTAATCTGCTTACAGAGCTCTGAGGATCATCTGATACCTGCCTTCAAGCATTTTACCATCAAACTGAGATGACAATATAAGAAGGCAGTGGCCGTAGCAAACATATGTCGCTCCTTCCCTCTCCTCTGGTCTCTGATCCCTCCTCTCCCATAAGTCTGCTTGACCTCGTGTCTGCTGCCTTTGCGGGTGTGCTGGGATCCTATGATCAGGATATTTTAAGAGGTAAGCAGCTAGAAAGTGATTCCTCCTTGTTGTGGTTGTCTCTCAAGATGATGAGATTTTCATGAAAGGGAAGGAGAGAGAAAAGGGGGCGGGCAGATCACAAGACTAACCAACGCATAAAAAGTAATATGTGGAGAGAAGAACATAATGTCGATCTGGCATGGATGCCAAGGGGATGATGAGTCACGTAGAGGAGAGAAGCCAGCAGCTGGCTGTGCTGGGCAGTGCTCAAGTCAGTCAGAGGCTTGTGTTAGAAGCTAGTCTTGCATTCTGATACGCTTATGCTTCGGTAGATCAATTCGCTTGGAGGAAAGGGCTGTTGTAGCTGGATCCTCCCATGATGTGCCCGAGGTCCCTTGACTCCTGGTATTGGTATCCTTGGGGAGAGCTCCCTTGTGTGTGTAGAATGTGATAGTATTTATATTTGCTTCTGAAATTGGATGAGAAAACTGACTTCTCTCTCTTGGATAGCCTCATTCCGGGGAAAGCTACCATCTAGCAAAGGACCCATGGTTTCTAACCCAGAGGTTGGCCCAAAGTCACACGAGAGAGCTCAGAAAATGATGGATTCCCTGCTGAATCCTGAAATGCTTGTAGCCTGCCTGTCATCTGAATGCAGGTAAGCTGGGGGTATCTACACAGGCCTCCCCTGTATTTCTAGCCTATCCCAACTACAAGATAACAGGTATTTGCGGTTTTCAACCATTGAGTTTTAAGATAATTTGTTAGGCAGCAGTAAAGAATGAATACGGTTGCCCTTTTATGACATTATGTTTTATTGTTGGCATGTGAAACTAAAATATGCCTGTTGTTAACACAGAAAACCAAAGGGGGTGACACCTCAAAATTTGTGAACAAGAGTTTAGTAATATTTCCCACAGAGTAGATGGAGTGAGCTATTTGAAATGTCAAGCAGACCATGTTATTCCAGTTTTCAACCATCCAATGGTCACCTGTTTTATTTGGAATATCAACCAAAGTTCTTGCTGTGGCCTCCCAGGCTGGGGTACTCCCCTACAGCCATTGCCCATGGGCTCCTGCTTTTCACTCACTGGTCATGTGACGCCTCTTCCGCTTACCAAGTCTGTCCCACATGCTCCTGTCTTTGGATTACATACGTGCTGTTTTTATGATGACCTGCTATTTCCCACATCAACCTCATAGCTGGCTTTCTTGCTACATTTGTCTCTCAGTTGGGGCCACCATCGTCTCTATTCAAATGTCGCTCCACAAAGATGGCTCCCGAGAATGTCGGTCCAAACCACGCCCTTCACCCACCAGCTCTGCACTGAAGTGGGCTGCTATGCAATTACTAATTTACAATGCCACTCATGGCCCGTTTCAGCCCTCTCCCACTGGAGTGCTGAAACTACAAATGCAAAGATTTTGTTTTATTTACTGCTGTATCCCCAATGCAATAAACATGCGTTGAATAGAGGCTATAAATATTCATTTTACCGCATTCAGTTCTTTATTCTTTTTTTTATTCTCTCCATGTAGGTTTTTAGATTTTTCAAAGGTATTTTAATTTTATAAGGAGAAAAGAAAACATAACTTAAAAAAAATCAAAACTAAGCTGGTAAGTAGAGGCACTTGCCAGGAAGCCCTGTGACTTGGGTCTAATTCCCGGAGGATTCTCTCAGTAGAAGGAGAGAACTAACTCCTGCAAGTTGCTTTTTGGCCCCCTCATGTGCACTGTGGCATGTGACATCCTCATACACACGGGAAATAAATACAATTTTAAAAGGGTTCGATAATCACATAGACTGTAAAGTCTTCAGACTTTTGAAATTCTATCATCATCATCATCATCATCATCATCATCATCATCATCATCATCATCATCATCATTGTTTTGCGTTTTGAAGCTGTGGTCTCAATCCAGAGCCCACGCTAACCTCAAGCTTAAAGTCTTCTTTTCTCACCCTCTTGAGTGCTGGGACTACAGGTGTGTATCACCACACCCAGTTTGCAAATTCAAGAATCTTTTATCGAATGAATGTGCGATTGGAAAAGTAGGCCAGCTGGGCTTTCCATGTGTCCTTTGCTAAATGTGGAGAAACTTCAAAGATATCCCGGTGAGCTCTGACGGGGATGGTGAAGCTGTCTCCAATGGGATCCTAAGGAGACACGTGTACAAACGGTGTGCATCGGGAAAAACTCTCAGCTCACCTCAGAGTGTCACCCCTACCTCATTCCCGTCTTCAGGTCGCCCTCATGGCTGTGTACTTTTATTCTTCACGCGCTCTACCTTTCTTCAACGTTAGGCAAACTAACGTTTTCCACTCCTTTATGTGCAAACATCTCATCCCTATTCATTTAATTTTTCCTGGAGAAACATTTTTGAAGATGAGATGGAGTACCAAAAAAGTCAAGGAAACAGCTTGCCCAGAGTTCTCCTAGGATAGAGTCAAGATTATTTGGGAAAGCACCAGAAAAGAAGTCCTCTGATACTAGTGTGTATATTCTTTAATGCCGTGATCCACATAAACATATTTATTCGCTTTTGATTATTAGACCATTGGGTTCAGAGTTTCTTCACTGTGACTCTTGATGTCCTGAACAATGTTTGTTGTTGTTTTTTTAAATTTTACTTTTGATATGTTTTAAAATTTTATTTTATCTGTATGGGTGTTTTACCTGCATGTATGTTGATGCACCATATATGCATGAAAGAGTTGGATCTCTTTGGAAAGAGAGTTACAGATGGTAGTTAGCCACTGTCTTGTTCTAGAAGCATGGACTTCTAGAAGAGAAGTCAGTGCTCAGCACCTCAGAGCACTTTAGTCCATGAACATCTTTGTATGCTTTTCAGAACTGTATTATTTCTCCAGGACGATACATTAGTTATATTTATACAGAAACAGAAGGCACACTCAAATGGAGTATCTAAGAACAATTTGAAAAGAGTGGGCTGCAGAAAGAGAGAGAGAGAGAGAGAGAGAGAGAGAGAGAGAGAGAGCGCAAGCTAGCCCAATGATAAACTAGCTGAAACTGAGAGGAAACAGTATGGAAGCTGAGGTAGGTGTAGGACATGCCTCCACACAGAAGCCTTGTCTATGTTGGAATAATTCACTTGCTTCGAATGTGTATCTTCCTTCGAATGGGTATATTCTTGCAGATGTGTGTCCTCCTGTGGATGTGCGTCCTCCTGCAGAAGCCAGGGTGCATTACGTCTAGTTCCACGTCCACTAACCCAGTCAGTGCTTCCCATGGGTGTAATCTGAGAGCTCAGGAGGACATGGTACCCATGATACAGGGAGAAGAAATGGTGGGTACCAGATTTGGAGGGTACCCCAAGGGAAGAACTTCTAGAAGTGTCAGGTTTTAGTTAGAGGGTAGGCATAGACTTAAAATGTTTAACTACATCCCTGGGCTGGGGACATGGCTCCGTGGGTAAAGGGACTTACTGAAAAGCCATTCTTGAACCCTGGGACCCATGTGACAGAAGGAGAAAACTGACTTCCATAAGTTATATTCTGAGTTTCACTTGAGTTTGGTGGCATGTGTCTTATATCCCCAAAATGTAAAACATATTTTTAATGATTCACTTATTATTTTATCTTATGTACTGTTTTTAAAATATTTTTATTTTCTATATTCTTTGTTTACATTCCAAATGATTTCCCCTTTCCCGGATCCCCCCTCCCCATATGTCCCATAAACCTTCTTCTCTCCATCCATTCTCCAGTCACCTCCCTCCTTTTTTTCTCTGTCCTGATACTCCCGTCCAATGCTAGATCAATCCTTTCCAGGATCAGGACCCTCTCCATACTTCTTCATGGGAGTCATTTGTTATGCGATTTGTGCCTTGGGTATTCAGGGCTTCTGGGCTAATTAATATCCACTTATCAGAGATTGCATTCCATGTGTATTCTTTTGTGACTGGGTTACCTTACTTAGGATGATATTTTCCAGATCAAACCATTTGCCTAAAAATTTTGTGAATTCATTGTTTCTAATTGCTGAGTAGTATTCCATTGTGTAAATATACCACATTTTCTGTATCCATTCCTTCTTTGAGGGGCATCTGGGTTCTTTCCAGCTTCTGGCTATTATAAATAAGGCTGCTATGAACATAATGGAGCGTGTGTCTTTATTGCATGCCGGGGAATCCTTTGGGTATATGCCCAGGAGAGGTATAGCAGGGTCCTCCGGAAGTGTCATGTCCAGTTTTCTGAGGAACTGCCAGACTGATTTCCAAAGTGGTTGTACCATCTTACAGCCCCACCAGCAGTGGAGGAGTGTTCCTCTTTCTCCACATCCTCACCAACACCTGCTGTCTCCTGAGTTTTTGACCTTAGCCATTTTGTCTGGTGTAAGGTGAAATCTCAGGGTTGTTTTGATTTGCATTTCCCTAATGACTAATGATGTTGAGCACTTCTTAAGGTGCCTCTCGGCCATCCGAATTTCTTCAGGTGAAAATTCTTGTTTAGATCTGTACCCCATTTTTTAATAGGGTTATTTGCTTCCCTGGGGTCTAACTTCTTGAGTTCTTTGTATATATTGGATATTAGCCCTCTATCAGATGTAGGGTTGGTGAATATCCTTTCCCAATTTGATGGTTGCCGTTTTGTCTTTTCAACAGTGTCCTTTGCCTTACAGAAACTTTGTAATTTTATGAGGTCCCATTTGTCAATTCTTGATCTTAGAGCATAAGCTATTGGTGATCTGTTCAGGAACTGCCCCCCCCCCATGCCCATGTCCTCTAGGGTCTTCCCCAGTTTCTTTTCTATTAGTTTCAGTGTGTCTGGTTTTACATGGAAGTCCTTGATCCACTTGGAGTGAAGTTTAGTACTTGGAGATAAGAATGGATCAATTCGAATTCTTCTGCATGCTGACCTCCAATTGAACCAGCACCATTTGTTGAAAAGGCTATCTTTTTTCCATGGGATGTTTTTGGCTCCTTTGTCGAAGATCAAGTGACCATAGGTGTGTGGGTTCATTTCTGGATCTTCAATTCTATTCCATTGGTCCACTTGTCTGTCACTGTGCCAATTCCATGCAGTTTTTAACACTATTGCTCTGTAGTATTGCTTGAAGTCAGGGATACTGATTCCCCCAGAATTTCTTTTGTTGTTGAGAATAGTTTTAGCTATCCTGGGTTTTTTGTTATTCCAGATGAATTTGAGAATTGCTTTTTCTAACTCTGCGAAGAAGAGTTGGGATTTTGATGGGGATTGCATTGAATCTGTAGATTACTTTTGGCAAGATGGCCATTTTAACTATATTAATCCTGCCGATCCACAAGCATGGCAGATTTTTCCATTTTCTGAGGATTTCTTTGATTTCCTTCTTCAGAGACCTGAAGTTCTTGTCATATAGATCTTTCACTTGTTTGGTTAGAGTCACACCAAGATACTTTATATTGTTTGTGGCTATTTTGAAGGGTGTCGTTTCCCTAACTTCTTTCTCAGCCTGCTTATCCTTTGAGTATAGGAAGGCAACTGATTTGCTTGAGTTGATTTTATAACCAGCTACTTTGCTGAAGTTGTTTATCAGCTGTAGGTGTTCTCTGGTGGAGGTTTTTGGGTCACTTAAGTAGACTATCATGTCGTCTGCAAATAGTGATAATTTGACTTCTTCCTTTCCAATTTATATCCCCTTGACCTCCTTATGTTGTCTAATTGCTCTAGCTAGAACTTCAAGTACTATATTGAAAAGATATGGAGAGAGAGGACAGCCTTGACTAGAGTCCCTGATTTTAGTGGGATTGTTTCAAGTTTCTCTCCATTCAGTTTGATGTTGGCTACCAGTTTGCTGTATATTGCTTTAACGATGTTTAGGTATGGGCGTTGAATTCCTGTTCTTTCCAAGACTTTTATCATGAAAGGATGCTGAATTTTGTCAAATGCTTTTTCTGCATCTAATGAGATAATCAGATGGTTTTTTTCTTTGAGTTTGATTATGTAGTAGATAGCATTGATGGATTTCCTTATATTGATCCATCCCTGCATCCCTGGGTTGAAGCCTACTTGATCATGGTGGATGATGGTTTTGATGTGTTCTTGGATTTGGTTGGCAAGAATTTTATTAAGTATTTTTGCATCAATATTCATAAAAGAAATTGGCCTGAAGTTCCCTTTCTTTGTTGGATCTTTGTGTGGTTTTGGTGTCAGCGTAATTGTGGCTTCATAGAATGAGTTGGGTAGAGTTCCTTCTGTTTCTATTTTGTAGAATAGTTTGAAGAGTATTGGTGTTAGGCTTTCTATGAAGGTCTGATAGAATTCTGCACTGAAGCCATCTGGTCCCGTGCTTTTTTTGGTTGGGAGACTTTCTATGACCCTTTTTATTTCTTCAGGTGTTATGGGACTGTTTAGTTGATCTATTTGATCCTGATTTAGTTTTGGTGTCGGATATCTGTCTAGGAAACTGTCCATTTCCTCCAGATTCTCCAGTTGTGTTGAGTATAGGCTTTTATAGTAGAATCTAATGATTTTTTGAATTTCCTCAGTTTCTGTTCTTATATCTCCCTTTTCATTTCTAAGTTTGTTAATCTGGATACTGTCTCTGTGCCCTTTGGTTAGTCTAGCTAAGGGTTTACCTATCTTGTTGGTTTTCTCAAAGAACCAGCTCCCGGTTTTGTTGATTCTTTGTATGGTTCTCTTTGTTTCTACTTGATTGATTTCGGCCCTGTGTTTGATGATTTCCTGCCTTCTACTCCTCCTGGGTGAAATAGCTTTTTTTTTGTTCCAGGGTTTTCAGGTGTGTCATTAAGCTGTTGGTGTATGCTCTCTCCATTTTCTTTTTGGAGGCACTCAGGGCTATGAGTTTTCCTCTTAGAACTGCTTTCATTGTGTCCCATAGATTTGGGTATGTTGTGTCTTCATTTTCATTGTGTTCTAAAAAGTCTTTAATTTCTTTCTTTATTTCTTCCTTGACCAAGGTATCATTGAGTAGAATATTGTTCAGTTTCCACGTGTATGTGGGTTTTCTGTTGTTTTTGTTGCTATTGAAGACCACTTTTATTCCATAGTGATCTGATAGGAGGCATGGGATTAGTTTGATCTTCTTATATTTGTTGAGGTCTGTCTTGTGACCAATTATATGGTCGATTTTGGAGAAGGTACCATGAGGAGCTGAGAAAAAAGGTATATTCTTTTGCTTTTGGATAGAATGTTTTATAATCTGTTAAATCAAATTGGTCCAAAGCTTCAATTAGTTTCATTGTGTCCCTGTTCAGTTTCTGTTTTCCTGATCGGTCCATTGAGGAAAGTAGAGTGTTGAAGTCCCCCATAATTATTGTGTTATGTGCAATGTGTGCTTTGAGCTTTAATAAAGTTTCTTTTATGAATGAGGGTGCCTTTGCATTTGGAGCATAGATGCTCAGGATTGAGAGTTCTCTTGTTGTATTTTTCCTTTGACCAGCAAGAAGTGTCCCTAAGAGTCTCTTTTGATGATTTTGGGTTGAAAGTCAATTTTATCTGATATTAGAATGGCTACTCCAGCTTGTTTCCTGAGACCATTTGCTTGTAAAATTGTCTTCCAGTTTTTTACTCTAAGGTAGTGTTTGTCTTTGACCCTGAGGTGTGTTTCCTGTATGCAGCAAAATGTAGGGTCCTGTTTACGTATCCAGTCGGTTAGTCTATGTCTTTTTATTGGGGCAATGAATCCATTGATGTAAAAGATATTAAGGAATAGTGATTATTACTTCCTGTCATTTTTGATGTTATTTTTTAAATTTGATTGGTTAACTTCTTTTGGATTTGATGAGAGAAGGTTACTATCTTGCTTTTTCCAGGGTGAAGTTTCCCTCCTTGTATTGGTGTTTTCCTCCTATTATCATTTGTAGGGCTGGGTTTGTGGATAGATATTGGGTAAACTTGGTTTTGTCATGGAATATCTTAGTTTCTCCATCTATGGTGATTGAGAGTTTTGCTGGGTATAGTAGTTTTGGCTGGCATTTGTGTTCTCTTAGAGTCTGCATAAGATCTTCCCAGGATCTTCTAGCTTTCATAGTCTCAGGTGAAAAGTCTGCTGTGATTCTGATAGGTCTTCCTTTATATGTTACTTGGCCTTTTTCTCTTACTGCCTTTAATATTCTTTCTTTGTTTAGTACATTTGGTGTTTTGATTATTATGTGACGGGAGGTTTTTCTGTTCTGGTCCAGTCTGTTTGGAGTTCTGTAGGCTTCTTGTATATTCGTGGGCATCTCTCTCTTTAGGTTAGGGATGTTTTCTTCCATAATTTTATTGAAGATATTTGCTGGCCCTTTAAGTTGTAAATCTTCACTCTCATCTATGCCTATAATCCTTAGGTTTGGTCTTCTCATTGTGTCCTGGATTTCCTGGATATTTTGGGTTACAAGCTTTTTGCATTTTGCATTTTTTTTAACTGTTGTGTCCATGGTTTCTATGGTATCTTCAGCATCTGAGATTCTTTCTTCTATCTCTTGTATTCTGTTGTTGATATTTGCATCTATGTCCCCTGATTTCTTCCCAAGGTTTTCTATCTCCAAAGTTGTCTCCCTTTGAGTTTTCTTAGTTGTTTCTACTTCTGATTTTAGATCCTGGATGGTTTTGCTTAGCTCCTTCACTTGCTTGTTTGTGCTTTCCTGTAATTCTTTAATGGCTTTTTTGTGTTTCCTCTTTCATGACCTCAGCCTGTTGACCAAAGTTCTCCTTTATTTCTTTAAGTGATTTTTGCATTTCCTCCTTATTGGCTTTTGTATTCTCTTGAATTTCTTTCAATGATTTTTGTGTTTCCCTTGTAAGGGCTTCTAACTTTTGATCCATTTTCTCCTGAATTTCTTTAAGTGTGTCCTTCATGTGTTCCTGTACCAGGATCATGACCAGTGATTTTAAATCCAAATCTTGTTTTACTGGTGTGATGGGGTATCCAGGACATGCTGTTAAAGGAGAATTGGGTTCAGATTCTGCCATACTGCCTTGATTTCTGTTAGTGACGTTCCTGCGTTTGCCTTTTGCCATCTAGTTCTCACTGGTGTTAGTTGGTCTTGTCAATGCTGGACTCACCAGTGCAAGTTGCCTCTTCCCAGGTGCCCTCTGGTGCACAGCTTACCTCCTGCACTGCCTGGAGACAGGGTGCTGTGGCCCAGGCTATTCAGATCCCGAAGCAGACACCTGAAGGCTCCTGTAGGGGCCTGCTGGACTCACCAGAGCACACTGACTCCTCCCAGCTGGCCTCCCGGATGCCCCTCTTGCCTCTTGCAGGACCTGGAGATGTGGCGTTGCAGCCCAGGCTGTTCTGGATCCTGAAGCGGAGATCTGAAGGCTCCCACCAGAGGCCTCAGGACTGGAACCTCTCTTATGTACTTTTTAAATGTTTTTTATGTATTTTATTTTGTGTGTCTTGCTTTCCATGTATGTTTGTGTGAAGGCATCAAATCCCCTGGATCTGGAGTTATAGAAAGCGATGATCTGCCATTTGGGTCCTTGGAACTGAACCCTCGTCCTCTAGAAGAACAGGCTCTTAATCTCTGAGCCATCTCTTCATCCCCATAAAAATATCTTTTTTTTTTTTAAATCTTACTATCTGTGGTAGAAACTATGTTTACCAAAACTGTTTCCTCTCTTCTTTGACACTCAAAATGGACCCTATGACTGCTAACATCACTGTGGTTTGGTGGTAAGCACTTTTGTCCACTGAATCTTGAAGTTACTGCAGGGGCGCCAATGGAGGAGTTAGCAAAAGTACTTAGGGAGATGAAGGGGTTTGTATGGCTCCAACTGCATATGTAGCAGAGGATGGCCTTATCTGGGAGGAGAGGTCCTTGGTCCTATGAAGGTTCGATGCCCCAGTGTAGGGGAATGCCAGGGCGGTGAGGTGGGAGTGGGTAGATGGGTCGGGGAGCACCTTCATAGAAGCAGGGTGTCTTAGTCAGGGTTTCTATTCCTGCACAAACATCATGACCAAGAAGCAAGTTGGGGAGGAAAGGGTTTATTCAGCTTACACTTCTGTGTTGCTGTTCATCACATAAGGAAGTCAGGACTGGAACTCAAGCAGGTTAGGAAGCAGGAGCTGATGCAGTGGCCATGGAGAGAGGTTCCTTACTGGCTTGCTTCCCCTGACTTGCTCAGCCTGCTCTCTTATAGAACCCAAGAATACAGCCCAGAGATGGTACTACCCACAAGGGGCCCCCCCTCTTGATCACTAATTGAGAAAATGCCCCACAGTTGGATCTCATGGAAGCACTTCCCCAACTGAAACTCCTTTCTCTGTGATAACTCCAGCCTGTGTCAAGTTGACACACAAAACCAGCCAGTACACAGGGGAAGAGGGGTGGGATAGGGGGTTTGCAGAGGGCAAACTAGGAAAGGGGATTAACATTTAAAATGCAAATAAATAAAATATCCAATTAAAAATGAAATTTCAAAAATTAAAAATATTTTCTACTTATATGTTTTTTTAAAAAACAGACAAAATGGAACAAACACCATATACTGTCACTATATGGATTACCTGCAGTGATCAAAAGCATGGAAACAGGAAGTATTTTGGAGGAGTCTGGCAGGATGCCAGAGGTAGGGCAGATGGGAAGTTAGTGTTTAGTAAACATGGGATTTGAGTTTGGGTTTAAAGAGTTCTACAGATGGTGGTGTTGTTGTTTGCCCAGTCCCCACTTATTCATGGTTTACATGGGAGTGTTTAATCTAGTTCTACATCTTTAGCCTATTGTGTGGATGAGCTGGGATAAGTAGAGAGATGTGGCTGGTGTTTCTAAGTCAACAGAAGCAGGGATGTGGGGCTGGAGGCATGGCCCACTAGTAAAGCCTACTTACTTCTTTTGCTGAGGACCTGAGTTTGGTTTGTAGCACCTACAACAGGTGATTCACACCTGCCTGAAACTCCAGGTCCAGGGGAACCAGCACCTTTTCTTGGCCTCTGTAGGCACCTGAAAATATGCATATATGTGCACATACACAGGCATATACATATAATAAAAAATAAAATAAATCTTTGAAAAAGATGCTAGCCCACAGGAGCCACATTTGGAACATGGAAACATTGTATGTCTTCTGGGCCTTGAGATAGAATCAGTGCATGGGGCAGGGATTTGAATGTCTCTCTAGATTTTCTTTTTTAAAAATATTTTTATTTCATTATTTCAATTTTATTATTCCTATTATTCTGATAATTGTGTATATCTTCTTTCACTACCCACTACTCACCAAGCTATGTCCTTTTCTCTTTAACCTAGGATAGTTTGTGCTTCCCAAATATTCTTGGATGTGATACCTTCCACTGGACTTCAGCTTACAAGGGGTTATACTCTTTAAGAAAATGGACTCTCCCTCTTCTATCCTTTGCTAACACCTCCTTGGTTATGGGTAAGACTTCATGCATTACTTCTCTTGCCATTTGGAGAGTTGGTCTGGCTTGAGTTTGTACAGGTATTATGTATCTATTAGAACCACTGTGAATTCATACATGCAACTTCTCTGCTGTATCTAAAGCATACTGTATTCCTACAGTCATCCACTGACTCTGAATCTTACATTCTTTCCACCCTTTCTTTCACAAGATCCATGAGCCGTGTGTGTGTGTGTGTGTGTGTGTGTGTGTGTGTTGTATTACAGATGTTCCATTTATGGATGAACATCCCACAGTATGGGTTAGTTCTTTTGGAGCTGCAGATCAGTAAGATCCCATAGACTCCCACAAACATTACAGCTATTTCGAATATTTGTGGATACACTCTAGAACCTGACTGGAATGCCCTTTTACTAAAGATACCACATACTCAAATCATACAACAGGAAGAACTCAAGCTGGAAATGACATGGAAGCTTCTTTCCAATTGGTTGGTTTCATAGTGCTAAAAGGTGCTGTGGCATAATACCAGAGGAGAAATGTAATCATTAATCTTATCTAGCTGTGGACCCTGGAAGCTACAATAATGACTGCTGTCGTGGGTACCAGCTGGCCTGGGCATCATGGGAGTAACCACCTACTTTATATTATATTATACAAAACTCAAGGCCTGTACTCTTAGGGCTAAGAACCTAAGAGTAGGCATGTTGTAGACCCTAGGGTTGTCATGTGGGAACCTGCTACTATAGGCAGCTAAGACATAGGCTTAAACCGATTCCTAATGAGTTATTATTATACCCATAGATAAATATATCTTTCAATTCTTACCAGAGAAGCTTCAATTTGCAGCAGATAGTGATTAATACAGAAACTCATAATCAGCCAAGGTGAAGAGAATAAGACACCAAATTTTCTAGGAAAAAGGCAAGTGCATTCTAAATATAGAAATGAGGATAAAGGGATGAGTTAGTGATCAGAAGAGCAGATTACGTGTCAGCAGCGCTTGTTTTCGTTTACAAGGTATGCAATTACACTAGATTTCCCAGATTTCCTTAAAGCTTAGAGTGGCCAAGTAATTGAGGTTTGGCCAGTGGAGAAATAGGCAAAAGTGGTGATTGACTTCTAGGCAGCTAGCTGTCTTGCATTCTTTTGACAGGACACTGCTTTAATTATGAATTAAGGAAGAGGAGGAAGCCATGAGAGGAAACTCAGGGCTCACTTGTGGAGAGCCACACAGCCATGGACTGGAGAGGGTCTGGGTCCATGGATTATACCTGAAGGAAGGGGACCAATCAGGAACAATCTGTGCGAACTGATAGAAGCAAGAAGCAATGTCTGCCAGGATAAGCCACCAGGGGCTGTAGTTGCCTCCCTGATATGCTATTGTATTACATAAAATATGTGCTGATTGTAGATGATTTGATAAGTTCCGAAAGTAATAGAAAGGGGGGGGCAGTTTTTCCACTGCCCAGAGATAACAGCTTTTACTATTGTAGTGTGGTTCCCCTCCCCCTTCCCCCTTTCTCTTGTTTTTGCATAAGAGCATCATAGGCCACACGATGATGATAATAGGAAGAGAGTTTGGTGATAGAAAATTTCTACAATCAAAATCTCTAATTGCTCAGGTCACTCACGATGTACTTTACAGCACCTGCTTTTTTTTTTTTTTTTTTTTTTTTTTTTTTTTTTTTTTTTTTTTTTTTTTTTTTAAAGGCTGAGTTTCATGGTATAATCCAAACTGGCCTGGTCTCACACTTCCTGTGACTCTCCCACCTCTTTCTCCTGAGTGCTGGGGTTACAGGCATGTATCTGTCTCTGTCTTATTTTGTTCACCTGCTTGCAGGGGTGGGGATCAAATTTAGTACCTCAAGCATGCTAGACAAGCACACTAACTGGTGAGTTACATCCCCAACTCTCAAAATAAATATTTTAAGAGTATAAACTCTGAGGCTGGAGAGATCTCTTAGTGATTAACTAAATGTACTACTCTTATTGAGAGCCTGTTTTTGGTTTCTAGCATCTTTGTTCAATGACTCACAGCCATATAACTACAGCTAAAGGAACTCTGACATCTCTGGCCTCCAAAAGTAGCTAAACTTACACATACAACCCCACTATACATAACTTAAAAATTAAAAAAAGTAATAAAAGTATACATATAAATCTATCTAGTGATTATTACCATTAGCAATAAAATGGACTTTAAAATAGATTTCTAGTCCTATTATGTTTAGAATCTTGTGAAGAAAGGAATTGTTTATTATTTAACCCTTACTTTGCAATATACCATTTAACAAACAGAAAAGTGTAAGAACCTCCCACTGAATAAATTGGTCTCTGAATAAATGGATGGGTGGATAAAGTAGGCAAATCTATCTAAGTGCAACAGGAAAAGAAGTTCTCATCGATGTCTGAAACCTGTAAATAGTTCTGTCATTTTGGAGGGTCTGGGTAGCAGTAATTAAGTACTCATCAAATATGCTAATCTATGTCCTCCCAGAGCAGAGGGAAGGACATGACTTAAAGATATATTTCTTCTCCTTGGAAAAGAACAGAAACAGAAATAAAGAAAAGCCAGAGCAAGGGAGCTGGATTCAGGGCCAAACATTTGGCGTAGGCAGTAGCATTCACCTGAGATGAGCAGAGTCCGAATGGGTTTCTTGTTTGCCAAACAAGAAAGTATGCCCTCCAAGCCTGTTTATAACTCGAATTCTCCATTCTAGAATTTCTATTATAAATTAATTTCTCCATTAACTAGAATGTAGGCTCATTTAGTTTTGTTTTGTTTTTCATTAAAGGGTATTTAGTAATCTGAAAATGTTTTCTCTATAAAGAAATGGACCATTTGGGGGAAAAATTCCTAGAACATTACTTCTGTAAAAGGACAGAATTTACTTCCATGATTTTTTACACAGATTACTTCAGTGTAATGCCGGGTCGACCTGATATCCTTTTGTTTTGATGATTCCTGTGTTTAATTTCCCCTACTCTTACAAGGTAAGAGTATTTCTTTGTATTGGGAATTCAAAAAGGTTGCCAGTTGCCTAAGTTGCCTGGATTTTGCTTGTTTTCATCAAACGTCACACTATGAGCTCTTTTAATTTACTTGCTGTGTCTTTCTCAACTGAGGTGGACTCATGTAGCTATCTTAATTCAAGGGTTACTTCTGTGGCACTGCCTTATCCCAGTGACCTTAATTCAGAAACTCTGTTTTAGCCATGTTTGTATCGTTAGCACACAGAAAACATGCAATGATGGGACCATGGAAATGGATTATCACTAGACTTGTCTGCAGAGATCTTTTGTAAAGGAAGTCTGTCTAGAGAATATTTTATTTGTATTGGTTTTCCACTTCTATTTCATTCCGAAGTCTGTGAGGTCCAAAGCAATGTATTTCTTCAACCAGTGAAACTACAGCTGATTTGATTCAACTGACAGGACAGTAGAGAGACACCTTGGAAGCAGAGGTGAACTTGTTCATTGAGGCATTCTCTTTCTAAGTCCTGGGGAGGCTAAGACTATCATGAGAAGATCTGCTAGCCTATAAGATCATTCAGTGCCACTTCAAATTAGAAACATGCCTTCTCTTTAGACCAGACACCCTAGGCTTCAGGCCAGACACCTGGGACCACCTGACACTATCCAGGTCCAGCAAACCTGGTCAGTTCTAAAGTAGTTTCCACAAAGGGACAAATTATGAGAGTTGCTTCAGGCCAGTGAGTATAGTGTGATTTGTTAGGCAGCAAAAGCTAATTGGCACAGGAAGCCAGTCAGTCATTCCAATTTAGAAGGTCATTAACTAACTTTATTTTATTATTTTATTTTATTTTTTAAAGATTTCTATCTTGTTTCTTGAAGACAACAGAGTAATATCTTTTAATTTTAAGCAACAATGTACTTAGTCAAACAAATGATAGAATGTAAGGGAAAATATAAACATTTTGCAATATAGAAAAGCTTATAATATTTCACTTGCCAGGTATACTTTCCAAGGAATTAATGGACAACTAAAAGTTCTTAAACAAGTCTCCCTCTCTTCCTCCTCCTTTCTTCCCCAAACAAACAAACAAACAAACACACACACACACCCACACGCAAGTTGTAAAGATGGTGGATACAATCTGTCTTAATTTCTTTACCTGTTGCTGGAAAAATACCCCAATAAAAGCAACTTAATGTAGAAGGCTTATTTAACTCACAGTTCTAGTTACAGTCTCTAGGAAGTTAAGGCATCAGGAGTGTGACTCAATTTGTCTTATTATTTCTCTATTCAGAAGAAAAGGATAATGAATGCATGCCTGTTAGTGTTCATCTTCCTTTCTTCACTCTTCTACAGTCCATCTCAGCATCCCCTTGCCTAGGGAATGGTGCCACCCACAGTGGTTTTCTCTTTCCACATCAACCAGTGTGATCAAGATAGTCCCAAGGTACACCCAGAGATCCATCTGCCAGGTGATTCTAGATTTTGTCAAATTAACAATTAAATTTAACCGTTACATAACCCAAATCTGTTCCACATTATTAAAATCAAGTTTTATTTTTAATGACATGTATATGTATGCATTTGTGTGTAGGTATATGAACATAGATACATGTGAAGGCCAGAAAATTGTGTCAGATTTCTTGATGCTGCAGTTGTTATTGTGACCTGCCCAGTATATTCCCTGGGGCACCAAATCTAGGTCCCCCAAAAGGACAGTTCTTGCTTTGAACTACTGAGCAATCTCTTCAGTCCTGCTTACGATGTGTTTTTGATGGTACTCAGTTTCACACCGATCCTCTCTTCACTCTTCTTACTTCTGGGACTCGAAGCCTAAAATCAACTTGCTGAAACTTTATAATCATCTGGATTCTGATTTGCCTCACATTATGTGACAACTGTGAATGAAGCTAGAAGTGGGGGGTAGATGGCCTAATCTAGCAGAGGCTTCACAATTGACAAGTCACATTAGCAGGACTTCCAATCATGTCTGTTGGAATAGCCCTACAACATCAGGGGAAATGAAGACTTGATGACTTCTTGTCAGAAAAGAGGGGTGTGAGTTCAGTAGGTCCTGAGTGGAAGCAGATCTCTGCAGGTACTGTCTCTGGGTCATACCGCCTAATATCTTTTGTATATATTAGGTTCTTCCAGTACATTGTAATGAATGACTTGAATCCATCCTTGCTTTAGTTCCCCAGAGTGGTTTGTTTTCTTGAATGATGAAATGGAACCACAGGCTTTGAAGTGTTTCAATAGGCGTTGAAAGCCATTGATCTACTTTTTAATGGAAGGTCAATGAGTTCCAAGAACATCTTCCAGAGGAAGAATGGAACAATTTCTAAGTATTAGGAAGGGGAGTCTAGGGATGTGCGATGAGGAAATCACACAGTTCCTCCTTGAAAAAGAAAATATGACTATAATGTCATGGAAATATCAAAACATATAGGGCTGATGGTCAAAATGTGAAGCAAATTAAACTGTGGCACAATGCCCTTGATGAACTATCAAAGATTACCCTTGACCTAGATTCTAGGCCCACTTTCTTTGCGTGATATGGTAATCTTTCCTTACACGTGCTTGGAAAACAAATGTAACCCTAGAACATACTTGGTTCTGCATGAGCAAATAGGCAACTTTACCTGTTCATCTGTTCATTTCATCTCTGAGAGCCAATCCATTCAAAGTAAGAGCGACCTCTTCTCAGGGACAGTTTCATAACATCATGCAAACATCTGGAGCTGAGAATAGGAGTAAATATGGATGTCAGGGTAGCCCTGGGTCAGACACTCTCATTTAAGCCTGATGACCTGAGTTGGATTTCTGAGACTTCAATGGTGGAAAGAGAGAACCAACTCATGCAAGCTATCCTCCGATTTCCACACATATGCTATGGCACCCACAGCAATACACTCCATGAAATAATAAATAAAATGACTTCAGAAAAAGTACTATAGGAAGTAGAATAGCAGAAAATGGAAGAAAATGGGTTGTTGAAGTAAACAAAACTATTAATTTTCTTAGTGAGGAGACAAGGAATACTTTCTCAAATCACAACAGCCTTTGCTATTTATAAATAGTCATGGTATATCATTTTCATGTTCAGATACTACTTTGATAAGAGGAGGTTTTCAAAGGATGTGCTTCATCAGGGAAGGACCAGTAGCCTGATAATGTTCTTATGCACAAACTTCACAAGCCAACTTCTTTATCATCTGTAGAATGAGTTCTTTGGATCCAATCTTTTGAGGCCTCTGCTCTGGAAAGCAGAGTGTCTGTGAAAGCCGGCGAGCATTCCTCCATCTTCTTTCCGCCCTAGGGTCATAGTCAGGTAGAGCCTCTCAAATGATCAAGTTTTAATCATGGGCAGGCAAAAAGGTTATATAGTTAACAGGGAAGATATTTGTGAAAGGCCTCTGGGAAAACCAGGCTCCAGATTTGGCAATTTGTCAACTCAGAAGAAACCCATGTGAACGTGATGACTCACACTATGTAGCTGGAGAGAGGCGGAGACCAAGCCTATGGTTCAAAAAGGAGCAAATCTGCCTTCTCACGTGATAGCGAAATAAGACAAGGCCTCTTCAGAGGGATTTTTCCTTTATGAAGTTCATGGTAATCTGAGGAAGTATTTTCTACCCCTAAATGCCTGAGTAAAAGTACTAAGATTTAATTATGTATTTTGATTAAAAACAATATGAGTGTCTAATATCCCCAGCAATGGCTGATATCCACAGCCCAGTCACTTATCATTTTTTTCCAGGTTTGCTAGACACAAAATTTCATCCTAGACTAAAATCGGTACTTTATTATTATTTTTTCATGCCCTCTTAGAGATTATTTTGGTAAAGGATTGCCAAGTTATCTGGAGCCACCCAGCTGGCTGGAATGGCAGCTTAGCCCAGTCATTGAATCCTGGAGGCACTGGACCTAATTTTTTTCTTCTATGTGCCAAATTCACTTTGAAAATGAAGGATAGTAACCATCTCTTCCAAAATGAAAGTCATACCCCCTTTAGTCTATAGGTTGTCACTTTGTCCCGTTACATATTCTAATCCTTCTTGCCACTGTGGGGCTTAGTATAATGTGTCAAGGAGCCAGGCATCAAAATAACTGAAAGGACCTTGTGTCAACTTAGATGCTGGCATCTTGGGCCAGAAGGCACTTGCTAACCAGATGGGCTATGGAAGGAAGGCGCTGCTCTCTTTCTTTCTCTGCAACTCCTAAACTACAACCATCTTAGTAATTTATTTTATTTTATTTTTTACTTAAAAGAGGGTGGTTAGTTTCACCTATTGTCTGATCCTTCTAAGAAAATGACAGTTTTATTTCTGCAAGGGGCTCTCATTGCTATAGCCTTCTTTGTTTTCCACACTGAGAAATGATTTATTTCCATGCTGAGAAAATTGCTTTCAGGACATGTTCCCTCTTTATTTATTCACATATGTTTGCGTACCTATCTATGGCATGCTGCTATGAAAATTCCAGGCAGCTTTTGTGTTAGTCATGTTTGCTGGACTTTTCTGTACTTCGTGTGTCCTGAAGTTAGTCTCATAAGTTGCCCTTTCCAGTACTATTTGTATTTTATTTTATTATATTTTAATTTCTAAGTAACTGCTCAGTGGTTTCTTGGACTTGGCTTAGTTTTCATTTGCCGACATAGAACAAACTTAGTTGGTTAATGGCAGGCACTCCTTCACCAGAAAAACTTGCTTGGATGTCCTATCTGCTGCTTGGGATTGGCTTGTTTCTTCTAATATGGTTAATATAGAACCTGGTGTTATTAGCTTGCAGATGAACCCCTTAGGAACAGCATAGTCACCAGGTATTCAGCCTCATGGATGGTCAGTGGTACAGAAGCCCACGGAAGCTTCTTCCTAGCCTGTCTATGTTCACTCCATGAATCTCTTTTCCCTCTGCTATTGTTTCAGCTCCTCAGTCAGCTGACGTCAGTGTCCATGGGTCCTCTCTGTTTAAGGCTCCGGCAGTGGGTTGAAGTCTCTGTGTCCTCATTGGCTGGCCAGCACAAATAACAGCATCTGGGAATGACAGCCTTGCTGAGGTCTTCGGCTGGAGATGCAGCTCCTTCAGCCTTAGGCAATGTTTGATGATGATAACATTTAAAGTTCTCAGATGCTACACATCAGTCACTGCCTTCCCCAGCCATGAATTTCACAATGAGAGTGAACCTTCCTTTGGCCAGAAGGAGTGGCTGGTGTGCTAACAGGGAGGTCCCTTACAATCAGGTATTCAGTCACTGCAGAACTGACGCTTCAGGAACTATGCTTCAGAAAGGGTGGATACCATATTCTCCCTCTGTATATCGCTATCCTCCACTTTCTATTAGCATCTAGGATGCCATCAGCACATGGCCTTTGGCTTCCGCATCCTTTAAGGTTCTTCTGTGACAGGACAGCAAGGGGCAGACCAGGAATTCTGCCTCACCATAGATGTGCTGTGGGTGTAACAATGGAAATGGAATAAACTGGAGACATGACCTCTCCATGGTATGGGTCAGGGGAAAGGTTTTACTGTAGTTCTGTGTGGGGCATGTGGACTGAGCCACCAGAGGAACTAGAATGGAACTGGAGAGGTGGAACATGTTCAAACCCCAGAAATCTCAAACCATGACATTTAAATCTCATCCTGAAATCGGAAGGAAATGGGACTAAGTCCCTCTCTGTTTTTGTGCCTGTCTTGGAGCATGTAACCCAGTGGCCCCCAACCGGGTGGTCACAGGCAGCCTTTCATGTACCACAGCACCTGGAATTCTTCCCCGTACAAATAGAGCATCATCAGCCTCTTCGCCTCAGTCAATAGAATGAATGCATTTACCCCCATTCGTCCCTGCTCAAGGCTCATATAGTCCCTGTGCACAAGGAATAAAGATCACAAGCGATTTCAGCAAGGATTGTCTGAGACTAGCTGTTTTTACTGAGCTGTAACACTTGGGGGAAGACTCTCTCCCCACTAAAGCAGTCATTGTTGGACCTTTGGATCCATCTGCCTGGCCAGGCTCCCATTGCTTGCGGAGGCTTGCATCAGAGCATAAACCCCTGAGGACTTTGCTGCTGCTCAGAACCCTGGCCACCTGACCCTGCACAGGAACTTCCTTACTCCTTTTCTAAGAGCTCTAACACTATTCCAGCATTCCTTGAGAGTGGAGGTCTGCGGACATCATCAGTCCCAGACTCCACGTCACCCCATCCTGGTGACACAATGGGCCTGAGGTGCAACTGTGTCTAATGCTCCAGAGGAAGGGGCGAACCACCTACGCTACTCACTCGGGCCTTTTCCCTGACCTCTGTGATCTGCTGTAACTGCAGCATCTGGGTGCCCCGAGAGGAGAGACCGATCCCAGAAGCACAGATATAAGAGAGAGGACAGCCAATGGCACCTGGACGAGTCCAGCGCAGGGAGAGAAAGAAATAGAGTGAACGTGGCCAGAAGACTAGACCTGGCCATCAGAGGAGCAGGGGGAGAGCAGAAAGAGAAAAGAGAGGGGCACAGAGAGAGGGAGAGGAACAGAGGAAAAGGGGGAGAGCACACACATCAAACACAGCCGGGTAATAAGGAGAATGAATGGCTGAGGGAAGGAAGCTGGTAAGCTGGAAGGAAGCTTAGGGTAGGGCAGGAGAGAGGGCTGGGGTGTTAGCCAGGGCTTTGAAATGTGTAACAGGTACTTGGGATAGTGAGGGAGCCTGCAGGCCAAAATGGGCTTTGACATTCGAGTAGGCATCATAGAGAGCCATTTGTCCAGCGATAGATAAGGGAAGTGACTTTTTTTTTTCATAGAGGGGAACCAGCTTCCTAAGTTCCTGAGGGATATTGGCTTTATCTAACTACCAGAAAGCCTTCTAAAGTCCAGGTCGAGTCCATTTCTGGATATTGGACTGCATTTTGGAGTGTGGGGAACTCAGGTTCCCTTCGGACCTAACTAAAGCATTCCCTCTTGGCTGAAGGACAGAAGCACTGAGAGGTAAATAAAACTCAACAGCCCTGGGAAGGCTGAAGTTAACAAGCTTCACAAGACTGATGGACGCCAAGGGGCAGTAAAGGGAGGAAGGCGACCAGGTGGACTTTTGCCACAGTGTGGGGCACAGTGCTCAGTCCGTTACGTAAAACTAGGTTTGCGCCCATTGAAATCAGGTTTTTCAGTGAGAGACTAAACCTGAAGAATCTGGTTGTGATAGATAAAAACCAGAAAATTAGAACCTCAGTTAACTTGTATTTGAGAGCATTTATCTTGGGTACTGAAATACTTTTTATGATCAAGTCAGAAAAAGAGGAGTTAGGTGATTTTAAAAACCAAACGGTATCATGTTGAATTAAAGTACTATCTTTATTTTTATTCGGGAGCATGCCAGTAAAATCTGGATATTAAAGTTTCACTGGACAAAACTCCTCACTCCTGGTGAATCTGTTTAGGCACTCCAGAATTCATGCTTCTTGTCTGTGGCTCCATTCCAAAATCTTTCCTCTTGACTGATATTTTTCAGGATGTGATTTTTTGTGTTTCTTCTTCCCTTAGTTTCTTGTTGGCTTGGAGACACCCTATGTCTAAGGTGCCCTCATGCGTAGTAGGTCAGGTCCGTGAGTGTGGACTTTGGGCTCTGTCCTTTACAATTTCAGTACTTCCAAATTCATGAGTCATAACATGTTAGAGCAAACACAGGTTATCATAAACATTCAAAAACAGCTACTAGGAACAGGGTCTATGTGCAGAAATGGGTTCTTTATGATATGATTGATGGCTACAGGTTAGAAATTCACGAGGAAACTGTATTCCATGACAGTAATCTAAACTTCAATGCGGGCCTTACGAGCATCAGTGATCTCCATTTCTTTGGCTGTGGCAAGTTCATAGGGTGAAGTTTTCCCCAGCACTTTGGGACTGGAGCAAAGACACAAAGCAGAGACTGCTCTGATGGGAACTGAACGAGGAAAGCATACAGCAGTGCTCTATGCCTTGAGAAAGGGACGCGGCTACCCCCTCCTACTGATTAAGCCAAGCGCTCCATATTTGTTCCCTTAGCGATTAGATCACTTTGTACCATATGCCATTTCTTGGTCATCTTTCCCAGCAGATTACATTCCAAGAATATACTTTTCCGAAGAGTGCGAGCTGTTTGTGGGGTAAAGGGTGTTTGTAAAAGGAAGAAGAAGCAAGCACGGGGTGCCTCATTCCGCGTTGATCCACCAGCACCAGTGTTTAGGGGACCTCTCCCAATGCCTGGGAAACATCTAATTCAGTTATTTTATGGGCTTCTCTAAGAATGCTGCTCTTGCTTCATGGTCGGGACAGTAATGGAGGCAGTATGCAGCTTTTGGGATAGAAGATGCTTTTGCCAGAGTGGAGTCAAAGCGTGCTCGAATGATCCAGTGTCCGGATAGGTGAGTCGGGAGCAAGGGAAGTTGGGAGTTGGGGACTGCAGGCTTTCTTCACCAGTGCCAGCCTTGTTGTTCTCCATTTTCAAGTGTGTTGCGCGGATTAGTGCTTTCCATGAGGCGACTTCCTGCCAGACTTCGGGAACCACAGACTGACCACTTTCCGTCTTTGTGCCTCAGTTTACCTACCTAAAGTGTTGAGGTGTTCCACTTTATCCACAGAGGCTTGAATATTCAGAACCTTCCTCCCCCACAAACAGATTTCCAGCATGAAGTGTTCAGGCTTATTTCCACCCACTTCTCAGGAAGTTGAGTCCAGCTCTGTCACTCAAGGTTTTTGTTTTTTGTTTTTTATTTTGGCTGCAAGCAACAGGAACCTCGAGGAACACTGAGGTAAATGTCGAATTGTCAGTTTTTCTTGTATAATGTGAATTCTAACGCGAGGCAGCTGTTGGCTTCTGAAATTCATGGCTTGTGATGTCAGGCCGGCTGCCTCAGGCTTCTTATCAGCTCCATTTTGTTGGAGATCGATCGGGTCGTAGAATCTGGTAGTGGGGCTGCCGTGAAAGGCATGAAGAGCTTGAAGCAGCAGCGCTCTCTTCAGACTAAGCAAAGCTCTCCCAACAGCGCCATTAGTCTCAGGCTCGACTCTCATTGGTTAGGATGATGTCACGTGGCCAGCTCGTCCAACAGAAACATCCAAAAGCTTACGATTGTTAGTGAAGTCAGAAGGGGGCTGTATAAAAGACAAGGTTGCTTTGTTTTACAATAAAGAAGAGTCATATTTTCAGATTGTTTTGTATGTGTAGGTGATTTTTTTATTTTAGGTGAAAATCAACTTTTAAAATGTGGACTGGGTCCGAGGAGGGAGAACAGACTGCCTGCAGTTCCCAGGGCTATCATGTCTGTCGTCTTCCTCTCAGTCTTAATTTCGGATCAGAGAAGAATTCTATCGCAGTTATTGTTCCCAAATCCCAAGTCCCTTCCTAGAGGGAAGAAGAAACCAGCTCACAGATGGGGCTTCATAGACCTGGGGAGTCGCTCTCCAGTCCAGTTGTGCGCAGTGCTCTGTGGCACCGTGGGATTCTACCCTGCAGAGCTCAGCTTTCCGGAGGCAAGCCAGGGAGAGAGAGGGAAGGGATTTCGTATCCTCGCCACACTGTCTACTACACTTTCCTTCATCCTTCTCATCTACCCCTTCCCAGGAGTCTCTGCTCTGTCACTGGCCTTTATGAGTTGAAAGGAAGAGCCCAATCACGTGGAACCGAAGCAACGGACCAAATCCCCAAAGGCTGAATGAAGGCGCCACAGTTATCAGGGCAGGATGCTTTTGATTCTGGGCTGTGGGGCAGCTTTGTGGAGGAGCATGAGAGCGAGGCTGCATTCTCTCCACTACTTTGAGGCCACCTAGTGAGAAGGCTGTGGTGTGATCATTCCGTGGAATGCCAACTGGCAGTAAAAAGAAACAAACTACAGCTATACCCAAATGGATCAATCGGTCAATCATTTCGAATCTACAAAGCAAGATTCAGTCTTCTGATGTGCCCTTGTGGATCTTTTTGTACAACTCAAATCGAAACAAATTTGAATAACGTTATTTCACGTGCGTGCAAGTCTAGCATTCTAAGTAGTGATAAAAGAAAGGCGGTGATGGATGCTGAGATTGGGATATGTTGATTTTAGGAAGTCAGGAGGACAGACCATGACGGAAATAGGCTAAGTCGGGTATTAGTTTGGTAGGCTGCCTAAAAAAATGGCTACTACCTCGGTGGCTTAATCAACAGAGCTTTCTCACTCACCTCACAGTTTTGAGGGCTGAAGTTCTAAATCAAGGTTGATTTCTATGGTGGGCTATAAGAAGGGGTTGGCTTTTCTTGTGTCTCTTTACCTCATTTACCTTTATATTCATTCTCCTTTGCTATAAGGACGCCATTCACATTACGCTATGACAGAGCCTGTGGTAGTTTGAGGGAGAATGGTTCCCATAAGCTCACGTGCTTGACTGCTTGGTCCTTGCTTGATGGAACTGTTTACAAAAGGATTAGGAGGCGTGGCTTTGTTGGATAGGGTGTGTTGCTATTATGGTATGCTTTGAGGTTTCCAAAACTCATTTCAGATCCAGTTCTCCTTGCTTCCTGCTTGTGGATCAGAGGGAAGCATCCAGCTTCTGCTCCAAGCACCGTCATAGCTGCCTGCTGTCATATGGGCTCCTTGTCATGATGGTTGTGGACACTCACCCTTTGAAACCATAAGCAAACCCTTAATTAAATGCTTTCTTTTATACATTGCCTTGGTTGTGGTATTTCTTCACAGCAATAGAAAAGCAACTAAGATAGACTTTGAGATAATTACTAGGCTATGACACATCCTTAAGAGCTTACCTTAACTAACTTTATTCATAATGATCTAGTTTTTAAGTAGGGCCATATACTAAAGAGGCTAGATGCTAAGACAGTAGCACATGAATTTTAGGGGGTACAAATCAACCTATAACATTGTCACTGAATTATAATTCTGCATTGGCATAAAGTGTTATAGGCATTGTTCTATTAAAATAAAGAGCACAGGGGGCTGGAGAGATGGCTCAGCGGTCAAGAGCACTGACTGCTCTTCTGAAGGTCCTGAGTTCAAATCCCAGCAACCACGTGATGGCTTACAGCCATCTGTAACAAGATCTGACGCCCTCTTCTGGAGTGTTTGAAGACAGCTATAGTGTACTTACATATGATACATAAATAAATCTTTTAAAAAAAAAATAAAGAGCACTGTCCTAGGACTAATGCTAATTTACAACAAAGAAGTAGGGCTGAGTTTGTGGGACTGAGTTTCACCTGAGAGACAAAAATCCCTGCTCAGACAGACAGTCTGCAGTCTCAGTGCAGGTGTTTGAGTGGAGGTGGAATTAAGTCTGAGCTGAGGCTCTGAGTGGGGTGTCTAAATAAATATTGATGAACAGTAGTTTTAGATAAAACAGTTTTTTTTTTGGCTTGGTGAGCAATAAAATAATTTGTGTAAGAAATCTTCAAGGCAAAGCTGGTCTACTACAGAAAGATCTTACTCTGTATGACCAAGGAGGAAATAGTAAAAAAAAAAAAAAATTGTTCAAATTATGCTTAATGTCTCTTCTGGGAAAGGTTGTACACAGGAAGAAACCTAGGTTCATACATCTGTCAACGGTCACCACTCATGGAGTTGCCCTAGCTAAGACTGAGTTTCCTTCTACATAGAATGGGAACATAAAATTTCACAAATTCTCAAATATATTGTTTAACATGTATGCTGATTTTGGTTGATCAGAGGGTCTTCATGTGGGTCCCCCAACAACTGAAGCAGAGGCTGTCCCTGACTCTGTTCCCTGCCTGTGGGTCCTGTTCCCCTAAGTGGACTCTCTTGTCTGGCCTCAATGGTAGAGGATGCACTTAGTCTTGCAGTGACTTTTATGTGCCAGTGTGGAATGATACCCAGGGGGCCCTTACCCTTCTTCAGAGGATAAAGAGAGTTGGCATGGGGGAGGCGCTGTGTGAGAGGGGGACTGGGAGGCGAGGTGGGGCTGCTTGAAATGTAAATAAAGAAAATATCCAATAAAAGATTAAATTAAAAAGAAGCAGAAGAAGAAACTGTGTCTGGAGCAAGGGAAGGAAGTAGAAAAAAAAGGATGTAAAGTGAACGAATACATTAATGAGAAACCATAATTTTTCAGTTCAAATTTTAGAGGTTTGTGGGGTGGGGGGATGATGGTTGATTATCTCTGTTAAATGTTCTCAAAGACAATAAATTGCCCTCTAAATTTTCCAATGGAAACAATTCTCTATTTAGAAAGAGACAATAAAGGTGTTGGTATACTTTATGAAAAAGGAGAAATCTTTGTATTTCCATCATCATTTCTAACTGAGAAAAATGTCATCATCTTTAGGACTGTCATAGCCTCCTGTTGTCATGGGGAAAGGGCAATGATTATAGAGCAAGTACCTGAGCATGCCCCCCCACTGTCTATTCTAAAAGAATACTCCTCACACTAAAGAGAGCGGAGACTCAGAAATCACCAGCAAACTTCCATTGACAATGTTGGTACCCACTTAGTAATTTCTGCATCTTTCAAAGAGAGCCATTTCCCCTACACCCATGAGGTTTCCTCCCTTTTTACTGACATCTCTGTATGGCTTGGTAAGTCAGTCATGCTGGGCTGACTACCTACCAGTTCTTGATCAGAATGGTTTTGTTTAGATTTAAACAGTAAAAGAGTTGACATGTTTAAAGATTAAAAAGTTCAATGCCAACTTTCAAGAAATTCTAAAAGCTTCCTGAGTATTTTTAAAATATAGACTGTGGGGTGCCCAGCTCCAATTTCTATATCTACAGCACAATTCCTACATCTAAGGGGGAGGCTGCCTAAAGACCTAAACAAGTACAAGATGAAGAACTACAAGCAGCTAAAGAGAGAGAGAGAGAGAGAGAGAGAGAGAGAGAGAGAGAGAGAGAGAGAGAGAGAGAGAGAGAATTAGTTTTTCCCAAGGATATAATTTTATATGTGTGTGTAACAATAACAATGAAAGAAAAAGAGGCCATCAATTTGAGAGTAAGTGAGGTAGGAAGACATGAGATTAGAGAGAGGAGAGGGATAGGAGGAGATGATGTAATTATGTCTAAATTAGATAATAGATGGTGTCATCTTGGATTGGGGCATCAAAGGTTTTGTTAACAGCCAGATTGGGGGAACTCAATAAATCTTTAGGAATCAATAAGTAGCATCTTTTATAGAAACAATTATAGTTTAAAGATGGCTATATATTTATAAGTTAAATGTATTTTGTTATGTATGTAACACTTTATTGTTTAGTTACTAATGTTTTTGTATTACTGTCTATGTTATATGTTCTGTATACAACCCATACTGCTATTTCTCCTACTATGTCTTCCACTGTCTGCTACCTTCAGTGTGCCTCTCACAATTCTACCTTGCATACTGGGGAGGCTCAAGTTGTTTCTACCTCCATTTGTGCTTCATTCCAGATGTTTCTGAGACGGTCAGTTCTGTGTGTTCCAACTATCCTTACACAAGCGGTACTAAGAGCTTCTGGGTTCCAGCCCAGGGCTTTTCAGGTGACATCAAGGCAGAGATTAGAGCAGAACTATAATTTGCACCTATCATATACAACTGGAAACTATCCATCTCTTATCTATAGGAGGCTGCTAAAACAGACTGGATAGTGCCCTAGACTAGGTAGCTTATATACAATAGAAACTCATTTCTTATAATTATGGAGGCTGATAAATTCAGGGTCAAGGTGTCAGTGGATCTGGCATCCTCTGAGGTCTATTTATGGCTCCATGATGAACCTGCCTTGCTATGTTCCCCGTAGGAGAAAGGAAAGGCCTTTCTTAAAGATACTAATCCCCATCTGTAAAGACTTTAACCTCTGGCTCAATCACCTACCACAGACCGGACATCACCATTCAATTCCATTCCATTCCATTCCATTCCATTCCATTCCATTCCATTCCATTCCATTCCATTCCATTCCATTGGTGATCAGGATTTCAATTTATACATTTTAAGAGTATACATCTAGACTTTACAAGGCAACTTTGATCTGTAAGGGGTGGAGAGTGGTGTGTATCCTCTAACACGTGAGATGCATCATCCTGAGACAGAATTTAGTCAGCCTTTTAGAGCACCGTCCACAATACTGAGGCAGTTGGTTCAGTATTGGCTCTCATTACCTCTCTTCCAATCCTTGCTGCTCTTCCTTGCCATACCCTCTGAGACTGGAATTCCTACTAAATAATCCACACAAGTCTTTGCCTCAGCCTCTTAAGTTCTGGAACATAGTCCAAGGCAGTTCCTTGCGCTCTATGAAGGAGGCAGGCTGTCTCCACTTTTCCTTTTACCACTGTCTGTGTCCAAATCTCAGCTGCTTTAGGTTTCCTTTAATGGACTCAAGGGTTCCAGAAATTATAAAATTATTCACTTGGGCCAGGGTACTATTTGGCAAAAGAAATTTTGCATTTTTCTTCTTGCATTGCTCCAATCCAAGCCTTTCCACCCAAAATGGAAAATAAGGACTTTTTTGGTTTCTTTTCTTTATTTTAAAATGTTTTGAAGAGATCCAGCACTCACTTAAGGCATTGCAGATAGAGAGAATAATTATAAGGAGAGAGGTAAACTTGTACAGAGATACCAGGCAAAGAGGTAAAGCCACTGAGGAGGCATCACAGGAAGTTCTAACACCAGTCCTGTGTTCAACCTAGGCATGGGTTGTGGTCTCTGAGATGGTGGTCATGTGAAACTAACTCATGGGTGGTCTGCTTCCCCAGCACCTGGGACATCATGTGCTTTGCACTTCCTAGCTGACACCAAATTCATTTGTAGAATACATCAAAGGACAATTGCTGTCTTGGTGGTATCCTGCCTGGAGCCAAATTAGGAAGAGTCTTCTTGATATCTTGGCTTTAATGAAAGATACTAGGGAGAAAGCCCAAGAACCCTTGGATAAATTGCAAAAATAAACAGAGTCCATTTCTTGTCATTCTGTAGGGAGCTAATAAAATAAAGAAAAAGGACATTCACATGTCCTATTTCTACAGACAGGGATTCAGGTCCGTAATAAGACTTCTTTTAATACTTAATTAAATGTTTCCATGGACTAGCTGCCCTAGATCTACACAAAAGCACTCACTCCCTTGGCCTTGCTCAGACTTCTTGCTTTGTCTAAAAAGGTGTGGGCATTTAGCAAGGTGTCATCTGTCTCATCTCCAGAGCCTCAAATAAAGCCACTTGACTGGTTGAACTGTTTGCGTCCTGCTTGTAAGGATTAAAGGTCAGCTGAAGAAAGTAAAGGCACAGAAAGGATCTGCCAGGATCAGTGACAGCCCAGCCAGCCAGCAAGCATTGTTGGAGTTGATGTGCTGTGTTACTGCCACTGACTGCTTCAGGTGGGTCTTGGAGGCTATCGCTTTGAAGGTCATTCTGGGCCGTAGAACTGGCATTTGGATGATTTTGTTTGTAATGAATTATTTCTCAGTGAATGACTTTATGCCACTATTTGCTATTATTTTGATGAACAAAAGCCTGGGATGAGGAAGGGCAGTGTGTATAGAGCGCCGTGTGCACGTGTGCATGCATTCTGGCTCGTCATAAACAAAAGCCAGTTATTTCTCAAGGGGCTCAGGGTGTCTGAAGTGCGCTGCTGAAATAGGCTTATATTTCTAAAGATAGTGAGTCCTGAGAAGAAACAATGGGACGGGCTCTGCTGGCTTTTCTGACTCCAGTTGTTTTTCAAGAAACCCAAGAAATTACATTGCTGTGGCTAGCGTAGAAATTCTCAATTATGAGGGCAACTGCCAAAAACAACAAGGGGACCTATTCCTTCTCTTTGTCAGGGATAACACAAAACCAGTGCTAGTAAGAGAAGTCCTTATTGACCATCAACAGTGGAAGAGGGAGCTCGGGGGATGTTAATTAATGCTGTTGTGCCAGGTGCTAGCATTGTGTCAGGACTTTTGCATTTATTATGCTACTTAATCTTCATTACAACTCAGAGACAGAGAGACATCCAGAGAGAGGGCTTACTCAATCCACTTTCAGTAGACAGAGTAATGAAGTCTACAAAGCTAAACATTTAATAAGTCAGTCCTGCCTCAGTCAGCTAGTTCTGCCTAGCCAGTAGCTATAGAATCACAGTGTCATGCCACAGTAAGCATTTATTTCTCTCTTGTTTGCCCATAAGAAGACTGAGGGTGGCTTTGTTTCGTGTATTTTATTCTGAGTCCCAGGCTGGAGGTACCTGCTACCCAAACTCTTATCAGGTTAGTAGCAGAAGTATCTTGCCAGAGCATATTTGAAGGCCCTACTTGCATCATAGCTACTCAGTTAAGGCTGAACAGGGTATAAGGCACAGGGCCATGAGAGAGTTGGGTAGTAGATGCCTCTCATGAAAGGGTACAGCTACAGGAGGATTAAACAGGTCAGCAAAGATCTGATATCAATCATTTAAATCCCACAATGAACATTGTAGATGATATCCCTGCATAAGTGTATGTCATTTTAAAGACCAAGTTCCTTTAGCCATGCAGAGCATGGCACAGGAGACATCTCTACATAAAGTTCTCTTGGCTCATGGAGAGTGCTGTAGGAGGCAGTGTGACATTGTAGAAGGTCACACATACCGTCAGGGCTTACACCTGAAACCTCTTCTCCTCTCCCCTCAAACCCACTCCTGTGGCCATCTCATTTGGCTCCATGGCTTCCCTTGTCACAACTGTGCAGACAGCTCTTGTCAATCATATTCCAGCCTGAGGTGTAACCCTGTACTTTGCATACACCCCTCTCTATTGGAATGTTCAACAGGTACCCCACAATTTACATGGCCAAAGCCAAATTCCTAACTTTCTTCTGTAAACACTTCATTCCTCACTGAGATACCCTTTTCCCCCCATCAGTAAAGTGGTCATACTAGGCTTTCAGTGGAATCCTCTCTTCTTAGAACCCAGAGCTGCTCCGACAGCGAATTCTGGCAGCTCTAACTTGAAACTATTTCCGAAATCTAATCACTTCTTATGAGCTCAATCCCTATTCCCTTGGTCCAAATATCCATCACTTGGTGCCTGGAATATATCAATATCCCCTTAACCAGACTTCCTGCATCTGTGCTTTGCTTACATATCCATTTCTAACAGCAACCAGAAAGGTCATAGAGAATGTAACTAGATCTAGACCTTGTTAAGGTTCTATTCAAATTCCCCAAAGGCTTCCTAGCTCACTGAATACAGAATAAAGGCACCCCACTGCTTATTACCCCCACCCCCATCTTTCTGACCTCATCTCCACTAGGCTCTTCTCTCACATTTTTGCTAGCACAGATCTCTTCTAATCCTCAAGCTTGCTCCTACCCTTTGCAAAAGTCCTCCCTGCCAGGAAAAACCTAACTCAGCACATTTAAGTGGCTTTGTTCAAATGCCACCTCCACAGGAGGTCTCAGGCCTGACTGGTTTACGGTACTTGTCCTCCTCAACATTCTGGCTGTGCCCAATCCTGAATCTTTTTCACTTGGCTCATGTTAACTATCACTCTCCACTTTGCCCTGGCTTTAACTTTCTGGTTGGTTTGCTTCTAGAATGAAATATCAGGGACGGGAGGGTCTTCAGTCTTTCTCTTGTACTCCTAGGACAAGACCAATGCCCAGAACAGAATGGGTTCTCTGCACAGTGAGTACTAGCACAGATGCTTGACTGATGGTGGTGAGGAGGTTGTCAGGAGATGAAATTTAGAACAGGGGAATATTTTGAGAGTTAGATAACTGGTCACAGCTGCCAAGCGCTGCTGGTTCCTTTCCCTTTAACCAGCACACCATTCAAAATCCCTGCCTGGATCCGGGTCCTCCTCTCTCTGGCTTCTGGCTGTTGGGGGTGGGGTAGGATGATGAGGAATCATGGCTTGATCTTTTCAAGGAGTTGCTCTTGCCCAGTGGCAGCTGAATCACACAACTGGTCATTTAGGAACAATAGCATTTAATAATTAATCCAGTAGCATAAAGATCTGGCCCGGTACCTCAATTAGGAACAATACCGAAGGGTGACCTCTCAGTCTAGACTTCTGTCCCACGGTTCCTGCTCTCTCTCTCCATTGACCTACTTTTCATTTCATTATTCACCGCAGAAGTCTTTCCTGGAAAGTTCCATCTCAGAATACATTTTCACAGAACCCAAGCAAGAAAATCATTTCCTTTTGTTTTCAGTGAGGCCCATTCAAGCAACATCCAATAAATATCTACAGTTGTCCCAGCACCAACACAGTGCTCTGGGGATCACAGTGGTAAGTGTGGTAAAACTGTCTACATGAGGCTTGCTAGATGAATAAGTTAGGAAAATGCAATTACAGAGAAAAGTAATAAAAATACAAAAGGGGTAGGCTTGGGACACATGGTCACCCACACTGCAAATGGCTAAGCAGTATGGAGACAGAAATTGGGCAGGCCACTATGGAGGAATGGTGAGATATGTCACTTGGGGATGGGGTGGGTGACATCCATTCCAAGATGAACTATTGAGTTATTATAGCTAGTTTTATTGTCAGTTTGGCCCAACCTACAATCACATGGGAAGATAATCTCAGCGAAGGACTGCTCTATTGCATTGACTTGTGGGGAGTTGTCTTGATTATGTTCACTGAGACACGAAGATCTACCTGTGGGTGCTCCCGCCATGGGTTTGAAACCTGGACTGTATGAGTGAAGACAGGGATCATTGAGATCTACCTGAGCACGTGCTTCTGAAAGGCTCTCTCGGTTACTGCTTCAAGGAGATCACTCATTGTTCTTATTTTTATAAAAACTCTGGTTTTCTCCTTAGTGCATCCTATCTCTTTCAGTCTGGAATTATATTTCAACATTTCCTGGTTTCAGAGTCCCCCCTCCCCCACATCATCATTGGTGAGATATACCTTAAAAGCAGGAATCTACACAAGGTAAATAATGAGAGATAGTTAAGGGAGAAAAATAGGATGGTGTGTGTGTGTGTGTGTGTGTGTGTGTGTGAAAATATATGTTTCCTTGGTGCCCCTGAAGGACTTCAGTAAATATTTAAATTGCTTTTTAATGCTTATTTGAACATCAATTTTGGTCGTTTTGTAAGATGCTGACGAGTCTTGAGAAATCTCAGTTTCAGTGAGATTTAGAATCAGGAAAACAAGGTTTCTACAAGGCCATTTAGTCCCCCTTTATTCAAGAAGTGAGACACAGCCTTTGTTTGGGGGGATACACAAACCTTCAGAGTCTACAAAGAAGACAGATGACTATGAGCAGTACCAATGCTGGTCTCCAGTCCCTTTGGGAGGCACAGGCTGTCTCATCCCCTAAACTCCCAGTGACCAGATCTGGATTATTTCAGAACATTTCTCTTTCTGCCAGGGATCCCTTGACCTCTGTCCTTTTCTAAGTTCTGGGAGAAAACAGTCTTAGGCAGCCAGACTACATGATGCTTTTCTTTCTGTTTTATCTGAATGTGCATTGTGTGTGTGTGTATGTGTGTGTGTGTGTGTGTGTATGTCTGTGTCTATGTGTGTACATGCAGACTGACCACAGGGATTTCCTTATGCTAGGCCTACTAGACCTATACTCTATTGCTGTGCTACATACATATCCAGCCCATTTTAAATTTTGAGGCAGTCTCAGTAGTTCATTGGGTTGGCATTGTACTCCTTTTAATAGCTCAGGCAGGCCTTGAACTTGGGATCTTCCTGCCTCTCCTTCCTAAGCAGTTAGCACTACAGGCCTGTATTATCAGTTCCAACTTTCAATATTAATTCTTACATTAGAGTTTCTGCCTTCTCTCCAGATCCTCCTCGTGCTTCAGTCTGTACTGAGAGGCTTTTCCTGGCTTTCTGTTCCTAAGATCTCACTCAGTTTCGCAATCTGTGAGGGAGCTTCCTTTGTCACCAGCCTAAAGGTTGGGCTTGACCCTACATTATTAAACTTTTATGCATCTAACACCACTGACGAATGTCGCTAATGCAATTTCATAATTTTGAAGACTGCTTACTCCTAGATTGTCTGTCACTGAAGTCTAGCATATAAGGGCTTTAGAGGAAAGAGCTTACACCTTTAATCTAGAACCTTCAGTGCTTGGTTAAGATTCCCATCCTCTTAGAACCAAATTCTTTTGTCAGAAAAACACCTGGGAGACTACCAATAGTGATCATCAAAAGAAACATTCCTGGTAGAGCAAAAGGCCGTAATAATAATTATCTGGCTGCTGTTGCCAGAGCTGACATTCTGGTTGATCCCTTACCATGGTTGCATACATGGTATTATTGATAATCACCTGGACCAGCAGTTTTTGCTTTTGTGAAAATTTCACCCCAGGGGAGGGAGCTAAGTAATGTCTACCCATTCTTAAGGTCTCCATAGGGAATCAAAGTTTGATTGTACCAAGCTTCACTCTGGAGAGCCAATGAGTTTTGGGGGGGGGGACTTACTTGCACAGCACAGTTGAAAGGTTACAGAGAGGAGCCAAAGCAGCCGCCATGTAAGGGTTCGCCCTGCATGGATGGTGGCTTTCCCATGGAGCATACATAGATAAAGCCCCAATCCTTTCTCCCTTAGAACTCTCTAGTTTATATAGTCTGGTTTCTCCCTCAGCCCCTGAGACAATTAGGGTAGAATTGCTTATAACTGGGGGAAGTAGCTGGCTACTCTGGCGAGGGGCCAGTGACCCTCCTTTCTCCTCCCCCACCTTCAGTTCCAGAGCACCAGCAGTCACCAAACCCAGGAGCTGCTGACTTGATGAAGGCTCCTGCAGACTGGCTCAGAGCACAGTGCTGTAAACACCCACTCAGGCCATTCTGCCCCACAGTGCAGCTTACCAGTCCATGCCAACACTGTGACAACGAGAGATTGAAGTTCATGGAAGTCTGGATATGTGTTTAGGTGCCTGGCATTGTGCCATAGGTAGAAAGAGAGTCTGTAGCCCTCTTCCAACGTTGACATCCTTGGCTTCCATTTGTGTTAGGCCCTTCCCAGGAGGAGTTTCTACTTTCACAAGCTGTCAAATACTATTGCATGACCTGGTGAGAAGGGTTTAGATAAGGGTAGCAACTGTCATGCAATAGCTACCCTCTAATTTGCATCTCAGTGAGGACACCCAGGCCAAGCTGAAGATGAGTAATGGTATTTTCATCAGAAACAGAAAATGAGACTTTGCAAGAGCACTTAGGTGCTAAGGCACTTAGGTGGCCTGAAGGAGGAGCACAGGGGTAAGTCCTGCTAACTATTGGATCACCTATTTTGTCAAAGCGTGTTTTCAGAAGCAAATATTTGAACAAGACAGCAGACATGATGGTGCTCTCCAGTGGCCTCAAGTTAAAGATGTAGAAATCAGGTCTCAAGAGGTTACCTCACAGACGGTCACAGCATGAAGACCCGAAGTCAGCTCTCCTACTTGTAGATCAGGATTGGAAAGAAAAAAGAAAAATAGAAGAACAGAAAAAGCTTGCACTATTGAAATAACTAAATAGAATTCTTTTTCGAGAATTACCTGTTTCTACTTTCGCAAGTCTGTCTCCGGGGTTGCTTTCCTTAGGTCTTCTTACTGGTTTTGTTCACAACAGAGTGCACAGTGTCCATCATGTAGTGTAAAAGGCTAAGCAGACTAGGGGAGATCCATTTGAACTGCTAAGGGCATCGTGGGCTGGGGAGATACTTAGTCAGTAAGGTGCTTGCTCTGCAAGCATGAGGACCTGAATTGCATTCCTAGAACCCACATAAAAAGTCAAGCGTGGTGGTGCAAGCTTGTACTCCCTGCACTGGGAAGATGGAGGGAGATCCTGGGGCTCAATGGCCAGCAGCCCAGACTGCTTGGTGACTGAGAACCTGTCTCAAATGAAAGGAAAACATGACAGCATTTAAGAACAACACCCAAGGTTGACCTCTGGCTTCCGTACATGCATCCTCTCTCCAACACACACTCACACTACAACCCCCCCTAACCCTGTGGGAATGCAGAAGAAGGTGACCACCTGCAAGCCAGCCAAGTTTCCAATGCTGCAAGAAAATAAGTCTGCTGGCTAAACCACACAGGGTGTGACCTTCTGCTACATCAGCCTTTGAAAATGAGTCTCTGCTCCCTGCTTCTGTCTGAAATCTAAACATTATGTCTCTCCTCATGCAGTGTCTCTGCTGTTGATTTTTCTTCAGCTCTTATGAAAGATCCAGTGGTCTACGCTTCTTGCAGTCCCCTTAGGTCTTTCTGGCCACTGAAGACAATAGATGAAGGAGCTAGGAGTGGGCATCATGTAAGGGCCCATTGCCGGGAAGGCAAAGATGCTATGTTGTTACAGCTGATCAGCCTGAGAGGAGAAAATATTGGGTCCTGATTTGTTAAAATGCCAGTTGCGCTTAATGAGGTAGGAGAGCAGAACAAAGATTATCATGGAAGATATGTACGAAGCCAGAAGCTCATTGTAGGATCACAGGGTGAGATGAAAGAAAACCCCCAAACTTGGGTTTGACTGTGTATACCAAACACTAATTACAGTCATTTATGTGAGCAGCTTACCACTGATAGCTAATTACCATGCAGCACAATAACAATTATGTATATCATTAAATATGTATCAGATTAGTTTTATTTGATTACAATAATAAACTCCAGAAACATACAATGTCAGGCATAGAAGGAGACCTTGGCAATCAGTGTTTGGGACCACCCCTTCACATTGCAGAGGCAGCGACACTGGCCTGTGGCAGTTGCTGAGCATGGTGTTGGGACTGAAAAGTATGGTTGTGGATTTGCAACTAAACCCCTTATGGGAAATGAGAATGAGGCTGACACCCACAAAGACCATGTCTTCTCTAACTGCTCTATTTAAGTAGCCTGGCCCAGCACTATCATAACACCTTGATAAAGGAGCTTTATTATAAGGGTAGAATAGAGGGATCCCGAGCAAATGAAATCCAGAGTGATCATGTGCTATTGACATTGGTATGACCCATGTTTGGGTAGGGTTCAGACCCATGGAGGAATGGCAACCCCTGTCTCCCACCCTTATCCCACCCTAACCCCACCACTCTAGCAGGAAGGAGGCTTAGAGAAACAGAAAAACCTTTCTTGGGACTCAGTGTGTAGGTCACGGTATGGGTTTTGTCAGTGTGTACAGAAAATGACCACAGCTTTCTCCCCTCTGATCTTTATGGCCTGAAGACTACTATCCTACTGACTACCTACCAAGATTAGCTAAACCTGTCTCCAGTCTAACTGTATACCGTAAATCATGCCATGTTTATCTGTCTGTAAGAGTTCCACTTCTTTGTTCAGCTGTCTATAATAACCTGCCTCTCAGATCAACTCCATATAGAAAACGTGCCGAGCTTCCTGGGTGCTCTGGCATCTCCATCCAAGAGTGCAAAGCTTTTCTGTGTGTTGTGTATCTTTTCTTCATTCCCTCGCTGCCCCAGTCAGGTCAGTCCCTGAGTCGTGCATGGGTGGGGCACTTCATGCCACGTGCCCAAAGCTAAACTTACTCTGTTCATTTGTTTTCACCGATAGAGTCCCAGGAGGGTGGGGACTTGGATTCAGTTAATGAATGAGAGGGAAAACCATGTCTGAATGAGGTCTGTACTGGTCTGAAGATAGTGTCGAGGTCTCCCCAACACCAGGGTTTTTTTCTAGAGCAGTGTTTCTTAACCTTTCTAACACTATACCCCTTTATACCCTCATGTTGTAGTGACCCCCAACCATAAATTATTTCATTGCTATTTTATAACTGTAATTTTGGTACTGCTATGAATTGTAATATAAATATCTGATATGCAGGATTTTGGATTTATAACTGCTGTGAAAGGGGTTTCCACCCACAGGATGACAAGCAGTGTTCTAGATACTTTTAATTCCTTATTATAAGGACTACACGAGATACTTTGAAATATACAGATACCATGACATCCTCTAGCAATTCAGGTTTGGTTGATCCGGCTAGCATTCTAGGAATTTGGTTTTTAATTTTCTTAAGTCTTCAGAAACTTCATGTGTTTGGTAGCTTTTAAAACATTAGAGAGTATGCCTGTCAATGCACAACCTGATAGAAACAGGGAAAAATCTTATTTCAGTAATATCTATGGAGGAAAATTCAATGCTAGGGACAACTAGATGGTTTAATGAGTCTATTGGAGGTGAGTGCCAGCACCTGAGGAAGACAGCTCAGAGTGGCCTGGTGGGAAATTATAACACATCACACACAGCTAGCGACAGGGGTTATGACGTGGGGCTTGTAGAACCCTCTGTATACAGAGAGCGAACACTCAGTGGAGAGGCAGGCTAGCCTTTCTAATTGCTTATGCTCTAATTTATATTAAATGCAACATGTAGTCGATCGAAAGACAAAGCCTCTGAAAGCTTCCTGTAACCCTTAGTGGTGAAATTGCTGGGTGGGAACCAGTTTGTCTGAGAACAAAAGGTTCCCTGGAATGGAGACACCTGGAAGACAACTGTGGCTTACAAGCACTGTGCCTGATCGCCCATCCTTTTAAGCCTGTCGCCCAGTTTAAGTTCTCACACTGATCCATTTTGGGTGCTTACTGACGTTTCATTTTTCAGGATGGAACCATCCATCCATTGGCTTTTCAGTGTGTCTTCCTTCATTTGGAATCACAAGACAGTGAGTGCTGTGTATGTTGTCACCTTTTCTCATTGGTCAGTAGACTTCTTTTACGTAGCTGAGGCAGTCTTGTTTATCCATTCCCTAGGCAACTTTGCAAAAAAAAAAATAATAAAACTTCATTTTATCAATTTTTGTTTTTGTTTATTTCTAATCCTTTTGGAGAACTTCAAATGTAAGCCTTGTATCTGCATTACCCAAGGCAATTTTCACTGGGTAAGCTGCAGAGAGCTTGTGAGTAACTTTCTTATGCACATTATCTGCCTGAGTCTAGCACCGTTATCTCTGGTCCTATGACTAATGTGGACTGTCCATATGAACTTCTGCTACCTTCTCTTAACATGGTTTCATATATAAATCTATGTGACAAGCAAGAATGGCATCTCAGGGGCAATTGGAGGCCACACAGCTATTGATGGCAGACTACTATGCTGGTTAATTTTTGTCAACTTGACATAAATCACAGTCACCTGGGAAGCCTTGGTTGAAGAATTGCCTTAATCAGATTGGCCTGTGGGCACGTCTGTGGGGCAAATGGATTGCTTATTGATACGGGAGGGTCTAACCCATCATGAGCAGTAGCATCCCTGGATGGGTGGGCATGGGCTATAGAAGCAAGCCACTAAGCAGCATTCCCCTGTGGTCTCTATTTTAGTTCCTGCCTTGACTTTCTTCGATGGTGGATTGTGGCCTGGAAAACTTGTATGATGAAATAAACCCTTTCCTCCCCAGGTTGCCTCTTGTTAGTATTTTATCATAGCAGAAGAAAGGAAACCAAGGTACTTATTTTGGAGATCTTGTACCATTTTAGGCAGGCATGATTTTGGCCTGGAAGTAGAGACTTGGGACCATGCTGGGATACCAGGAAGGAGAGGTAGTTAGTACTTCAGAATGGAAGAAGACGTGAGGTAAAAACAACCCAAAAAACCGTGCCCAAGGCCTTGGAGAGCTCTCTCATTGTAAAGTACCCAGGTTAGCGGAGTGGCTGGCAAAAGCATCATTCCCCATTATACACATAAAACTCATCTCATCTCCTTGAAAAGGCAGGAGCTGGAGTCACTTCCAGCTAATGAAAGACTTAAAGAGCAAAGCGGAGGACAGTCACACCTTGCATCTGACGGCTGTCTTCAGACCATCAAGGCAAATCCCAGCGTTTCCTTCTTTGTTTGCCTTCTCCAAGAATAGGCTGCCCAACCCAGGAACCTGCAGCTTTCCTGTCGTTTCCCAAGCTGCTGACATTTTCTCCAGGTCAGAGACACTGCATGCAAATACCTGTCTATCTATTCACGCCTGCCACTCAGGCAGTGAGGCAAAAAATCTGGACTCAATCCCTGCCTTGGGATAATTGCTTAGCAAACAGGATGCACATAATCCATTTTCATTATTAATACTCCAGTTAGGAGCCAGACTCTGTGTTTGGTTTCTCATAATGAGAGAGGCCTTACAATGGAGGTGATGCAATCTACCATTCAGCTCACAGCACAGTGAGGAGGCAGAAAAAAAAAAAGAAAGAAAGAAAAAAAAAAAGAAAAAAAAACCCTCCTGTGGCAGATTTAGATTCTAGGCATTTCTGTTCCTGTAAAGCAGTGGGCTAGAGGAGCCCACTATTGAAGAGTAAGACGTGCTGATTTTCTTGCCTGGGTGATTTTGTAAAACTGTCCTGCCTGCTCATTTGCTTATTGTTCTTAATCTCCACCCGATAGCTCCTTCGAAGGCATCTGCCCCTTACCACTGCACACCCTGGAAGCAAAACTGCTGGCATGAAATAAGAGTTTGAAAATGATTGTCAAGCAGTGCTAATTCAGATGTAACCAGCGCAACCCTGGTGGCTGGCTCGACCACGCAGCAGAAACCTGGTTAGATTTTAAAGGTTATTTTTTTTTTTTCAAATGTGCAAACTAGAGGTGCTTCCCGAAGAGAGTTGAAAGAGTTCTCGGTGTGGATTCGCTTCTCCTCCACAACTTTCATTCCATCTCAGTGGAAAGTAGTTTGCTATTAAAAGGAAAGATAATCCATTATCACTATGAGTCCTGAACTGCCAGGGGGATGCCCCCAGCTGGCTAGAAGGAAGGGCTGATAACTTGCATTTAAAGAAGAAAAAAAAATCAATTGCCAGTTGGTGTCTTGCCATCATTCAGAAATACAGCATAAATGTGACCACAGGTGGAGGGACTGGGTCCCTTGGAGGCTTTGCAGTGGGATTTGAAGTCTTCCTATTCACCTCTGGATGATTAGTTTGAGCCCTGTTTGGATCCACGGTGACTGCGTTGGTTATTTTTTATCAGATTCTTTGGTGACAGGTGCCCAGGTTACAAGAAACAAATTGGCACTAATTGGACACTCCTGTTGGCATCTTGGCAGGAGAGCGCATCCATGGCTTGATCTGGGAAGCTGTGCATTAACAGGAAGGGGAAACCTGTGCCGGACATGGCCAAGCTGTTGGGTAGCTCCTGTTTATTTGGATTTGCTTGCTTTAAGAACAAGAGGGATGCTAATTTTCATCAGTATTCTAGCATTATGGGAGCAAGCACACGTATACTTGGTCCTAGAGAGAACCCTTCAATGATAGTATACTTATGAAATCCTTGTCAACCCATTTACCAGGATAATTGATGTAGGATATGGCCCAGTGGCACCACAAGGGTGGCCACATGGTTTCTCAGTAGGCAGGGTCGTTGTAATTTTTTTCACCAGTACAATCACTTGATAACCAATCTGCCTCATACTAGTAGATGCAGAATAAACAACTGTGAAGCAAATGCATATTTGTCGAATGACTGAATGTCATCCCCGTCCTTGTGAGTGAATCACTATCCTCCAACTTGTATCTTCAACATGTAGAGTTAGACCTGATGTCAGCACTCATCTAAGCAAACTGCCCTCTTTGTTCAGATGAGAAGTACCTCGGGATGTGACTGAGCCGAGAGCAGAATCCCCCTTGTTGGCTATCTCCATGCTCTTTCTCGGAAAGAGATTTCAGAACGCAGGGCACTGCTGCTGCTAATGAACAGACCATGTAGAGACAAACCTGGCTTCTATCTTGGGAGTCTCCCCTGATTTCATGGCCTCCAGAAAATCATTTAACGGTATTGGATTTCTGCTGCGCCCAGTCTATTTAAGGAGACCGACAAGTCGCCAGGCAATTATGATAACGAATGCTACCTTTGGCAAATAGGGGAAAAAACCTGGAAGAAAAGGACAAAAATACTAGGCCATGTGGGGGTAAATTATCTTCTAGTTATAAATAATCAGCATGTTGAATTAGAACAGGGCAGGTTCGTAGGAAGGAGCTTGATTTAATAAGACTTGAGGGTCCCCATGGCTATTTCAGAAGCGACTCACCCAGCATCCTCTAACGGTCCACCAGGGGGGAGTAGAGGTCAATTTCTTCTGTACCTGAGGAGGTGGAGTGATTTGTGTTTTCCAATTAAGGGGAGGGAAGGCTGTGGTTAATGCAAATTTGAGGTGTCCTTGTCCCAGGGTGGCTTTATACTAGTGGCTTCTGTATACAGAACAACCAAAGCTTTGAGTTGTCACTGAGAACCCAAGCAACCTTATATCTGTGTGGTAATTTTCCAGAACTAGATGTCTAGAAGGGAGGAATGGTAACAGGATGGCTTCCTGCTTATAGATAGGTTGTGTATTCCAGTATCCACAGCAAAGAACCCAGAAGCATTTAGAAACAAAGTCAAGCTGACTTTTGGGACAGCAAGTAGTCAAACAGAGGAAGCTTGTTTTTCTGGATACAGATTCCCCAGAATATTCATAAGAAGACCAACAGAAGAAAATATAGTCCAAGCAGATGACCAGAGATGGATACTGCTAGCTGCTAGCGGGCTCTTTGGGAAGCTTCAAGAGAAAACTCTAGCTTGGTATACCTGGAACTCTGAGGGAGTACATCATGTTCAAAAATGAATATTTTTACCTGGGCGAGAGAGTAACTCTAATCCTAGCTTGGCAAATCTGTCTTCCCATTTTAGGATATTAGAAAAGGTCATCCAGGATTCTACTAGATTTGGCTAATTACACATACAACAAAGAAGGCTCATGGAACTCTAGCATCTCATTGCATTCTGCAGGTTGTGACTATCAAGTAGCTGAATTGGGGAGTGGCTTTGAAACAACAGAAGGCCATGTTGTTGTGCTCAGCTAAAAGAGAGAGGGAGATCATCCTACGTGTGTGAACCCAGTTACTACTGTTGAGCCAGGATTTATATACGGCTTTTATGTGCCAGGCACTGTGTCTGTATTCAATCATTCAATCATAAAAATTGGATTGGATTTTTAAAAAAATGTATCCCTATTTTATAGATGAAGAAATTGAGGCACAGGTAATTTGCCTAAGGCCACACAACAAATAAAGGGTTCAGATTCCAGCCCAGTTGTTCATTGTAGGCACTGGTGACTATGACATGGAAAAGTGATTATAGGGAGAAACATGCACAAGTTATTTTCAGAGAAGAAAAGCAGCTTTCCTATGAAACTCATCTACTTCTTTTGGCCTTGGCAATAGCCTGGTAGACTATTCCTTAAGAGGAAGGGTGTGCTGGACGGTGGTGGCACATGCCTTTAATCCCAGCACTTGGGAGGCAGAGGCAGGCAGGAGTTCGAGGCCAGCCTGGTCTACAGAGTGAGTTCCAGGACAGCCAAGGCTATACAGAGAAACCCTGTCTCGAAAAAACCAACAACAACAACAACAACAACAACAACAACAACAACAAGAACAATAATAAAAAGTGGAAGGGTGTGCTGGCCAGGGGGGCGGGGAGGCACAGTTGCTTTGAAAGCAGAAATACTATGGTGAAGCTCTGTAGAAAGGGATCATCCTTGGAGACAGGATGTAGTTATTAGACACCAGCAACTTGAATTTGAGGATGCAGTCTGCTAGGGGTCATTTTGGGTATCTGTTTAGTATTTTGAAGGACTGAGCTCTTAAATTAGAGGCCATTTTATCCAGGCTAATAGCAAGAAGAAGAAAGCTGTTCAGTGCATACGTCTTGCTTGTCTTATCTGAGTTATGTGATGTGAGCCATCTCTAGTGAGCCTGAATTTCCTCCCAAAGCTCTATTTCCCCTTCTTCCACAGACCTTTTCTCCAACATCAAGAAGTGTACCTACTCAGCTAATTGAATCCTGGACTCAGGAGTTCACAACACACAGGTTGCCCACAGTAACCTTCAGACTAGAGGGCGTGTGAGCAAATAGCCCTGCCTCCCCAACTCTCAGAGGTAAACCTGGAACTGCACCTTAGAACTTTCTAGAAGGTCTCCAGGTTCTTTGAAACCAGGGCTGACTTTACCCTTTATTGGGTCTCTCTGTTAGCTGTTTCATGCCCCAGTCCCTGATCTGTGTGCTCTGGAATTGTCTCTTAAGTAAACTAATTACATCCAAGGTCCTGCCCCAGGCCTTGGTGCCTCTTTGAAAGGGGGAGCACATGAACCCTCAGAGCTGACAGTGGTGGAAGTAGAAACTCAATAGAAAAGATCACCTAGGAATCTAAAAACCTAGAGAGGAGACAGAATCAGAGAGGTGCCTTCTGTCCTCTGAGGACTCTCCATCTAGAACCTGGGGATGTTAGAATCAGTTTTCCATTAGGTAAGGGAGATAGTTCTTTCCTTTGACGATCCCCACAGGGGGCTATTTTCATCTGGTGAGTGATGAGAAAGGCCGGCATCCTGAGGATAGGTATCTGTCCTTGACTCATGGTTCTGTGAACCCAGAGGAGAGGAGGGTGAGATTCCTAACACACACAGAAACCAGAAACTTCTCCCAAGCGTCTTCTTCCTATGGTTTGGAAACTAGATGAAATGCTCCTCCCCTCTAGAACTAGAAAGAGTTCTAGAGACAGCCGTGAGCAATGGAAAGGCCAGGCTGTCATGGTTTGCTCCTCCTGCCTAGTTGGTGTTCGGGAGTTATCTTACTCGGGGCTCTCCTTGATGCAGGTTTTTAAAGTTCCGTCAGCATCTGGTTCCTAGGAGAAGAGGGTCTAATGAAAAGCGGCTGGGCAGCAGGAGCAGGGTGTGGCCATGGGCCAGAGCCATTGTTGATTGGAGACTCCGGTCAAGTAAAACATGGCATCTTTCTAAAGTGCCCAATCTTTGTGTGGTTATGCTGTAACTTGGACTTGTAAGTGCTAAGATTTAGTGTCCAAAACACAGGGAGCATATTCTATTGTTTTGTTTGATTTTAGGAACCATGCTTACACAGAACTCTGACACACTGAAGAATATCTAAATATTGAAACTTAAGACCTGTGAAGTATAAAGCAATATATGTTGGTTTCCCCTTCCTCTTGGTATTGCGTTTTTCCCCCATTCAAGTTCAGAAGCATTTGGGACTAGAAACAGAAAGATCTGAACTGTCGTTTCTATAGGTGATCACATTGGGTTAGAGCGTGTTACTGCAGCATCTAGATTTGGAAAGCTATGCTTACCAGGATAGAACGCACAAGACAGATGCTGAACTGCCTCATATCAAGGAACATCTCTGCCTGCATACACCAAGTCAACTGCAAGGCTAGAGGTTCTCTGGCATGCCTCTAGAGGGAGACACTGGGCTCCCACCAGGTCTCTGAGGAGGGTGAACTCATTCAATTCTCCAGCATGTTAGTAAACATGATTGGGATTTGGCTTGTGAATACTCAGGGTTGTTTGCTGATTGGCTTGTTTGTTTTTAATTATTGATGTCAGCAATTAGACACAGGGTCATAAACAAGTTAGCATTCTTCCTGGTCTCTGTAAGTGTAGACTCAGTCCACTCCTATTTTACAAACTAGAACTGAAACATGGCAGTGGAAGAGAGAAATTCTCTTAATGGGGTATATTTATCTTGTAAAGGAGAAGAATCAAAAGAAGAAATATCATTAAATTCAGTCATGCATCTAACAACCATATCCCTCACACAACAGTGGCGATGGCACGTAGGTGGCACCATCCAGGTGCAGGTAATTCACACTGCCATGTTCACACTGACTATCTTGACAGGTGACACATCTCTCTAACGATGTCAAGGTTGTTAACCCATGGTGGTATCTGAAGGCCTGTCATGCAAACAGGGCAGAGCGGTCCAACTGTTAACCACAAGTAAACAATCTTTGTTCCATCTCATTATCATATCAGAGGAATTCTTCCTTTCTAAACCCTGAAAAGATTACCTAAAAAAAAGTAAGTAAAAGTTTTTAAGCAGATTGGTAGTTTTTGTGCAATATGTCTAGGTATGTATTTGGAGGCTAGAAAAAATTATGTTCCTTCTCAACTCAACAGGCTTTGATTCTGTGAAAGGCATCACAGATCAATACATATTGGTCTTTTGAGTAGAATGGGGAAGAATTCTTCTAAGCATAGTCAACTCTTGAACATTTTCATTAAGGATACATAACAGTATCCTTGATAATAGGCCTTCTTTCTTTAAGTGTATGTTTGTGTGTGTTTGTGTGTGTGTGTGTGTATAAATGAATCATTGAAATGTCAGTGATAATGGCAAGAATTTCAAAGCCTTTTGATGTTCTCGGGCAAGAAAAAGAGAACACAAAATGAGTATGTCCTAGAGATATATACATTAATAAAATAGTGTCTGTAATTGACAACCCTATATTAGATACAGATGGTCTATAACTCAGAACAATTCAGCCTACAGATATTGATCTTTATAATAATGCAAACATAATACATATTCAGGGGAGTCTAGACTTTGGATTTTTGATGTGCTCTTCTCCTGGGTGGCTAATATGTCATATGATACTCTTTGGCAATGATGACCTGTGGCATCAAGTCACAATATCCAGTTTTAGGCACAGGAACTGAAATTCTACAATATTCTGTGTTCCTCTTTTGGCAAGTTGGTGTGATGGTTAATCTGCACTGTCAACTTGATGAGATTCAGAAGCAAATAGAAACCCATCTCTAGGTGTGTCTATGGGGGTTGTTCCAGGACCGTTTAAATGAGGGAAGATCAGGCAGGAATAAAGGCAGTGCCATCTCAAAGGCTAGAGCTGTGGGCTAATTGAAACAGAGAGTGTGAACGGAGCCACATCTTCTCTCTCTGCTTTCTGAAGACAGATACAAGGTACTGCCTCATTTTCCTACAGCCAAGCCTGGTGGGCTGCACTTCAAGCAATGCAGCAATCAAGCACTTTTCCTTAAGTTGCATTTGTGAGATATTTTGTCACAGTAATGAGTTACTTTTCTAATACATTCAAGTGTATTAAGCATATACATTTTTTTGACTTACACTATTTTTAAACTTACAGTGGGCTTCCGGGGGATGGAAATCAACTATCCTAAGTTAAAAGCCATCTATCCTTACAATGCCTGGCTTGCATTGCCTTCCCTGAAACCTTACTCTTCCATCCTCCTTTCCTCACCAAATGTACATCTTCTATGTCCTTTCTCTCTGCCTTCTCCTCTGCATTCTTTGGTGAAGCTGGTTAAATGTAATGAGCAGTAATTGTGCTACAGTCTAAATGCTAAACTATCTTGAAATTTCTTCCAACAAACAAATGTCCATTCCTTTTGAATTTCAGGCAGCTTCTCTGCCCAGATGTAACACAAATGGCCTGCAGTCCAGCTCCTTGTAGACTTCTTGTTCTACTCTGAAATCTCATGAGGCTGGCCTTCACCAACTGCAATTCTGCTTGCATTCTTGTCCTCCTGACTCTACCAGGATAGCCTGTTTAACTCTGTCAATAGCATCCTAGAACCCCAAACTCTTCCACAGGTCTACCTCAAAACAGTTCTGAAACACATGGTCAGGCTGATCACAGCAGCCACCCTGCTTCTTGGTGGCAGTGACTCTGTACTGGTTAACTTCCCTTGTAATTGCATCAGAAAATCTGACAAGAACAACTAAATGGAGGGGAGGTGGATTTGGGCTCATGTTGTCAGAGTCCCTCAGAGCAGGGAAGCATGACAACCAAAACAGCTTGATTCATAGTGGCAGGAGCGCACTAAAGGTAGCTTCTCACATGTTGCTACCAAGAATCAGCAAGCTTGGTCCAGAGCTATGGCCAGCCTCTAACATTTAGAAGCTTGTCTCCAGTGACTAACCTCTACAAACCATGCCTCCCACTCCTATGGCTTCATAGTATAGCCAACTGGTGATCAAATGTTCAAGCACTGTAGCCTGTGGGGAAAGTTTACATTAAAACCATACATCTTCTGCCTTTGCTTTGTTTGTTCACTGACTGAATAGAGCCCCAAAGACCATAGTGAGTTGGAACTTTGAATTTTTGTTTTGCTTCCGCCAAGGCAGCCAGGGTAAACAAGTGCCGTATGCTTACTAGAAGGGAGAAATTTTCAAGCCCTTTCCAAAGTGGCGCCGGCGGCTCCAGAGTTTGTCTTTCTTTTACAGTTTTCAACAAATGAATAAATAATTGGTTGGTATCAATATTTAAGTGTGAGTTCCACGCCAGGAAACCCCTCTGCTTGTATGTATTCAGTTCTTAACTTCTTAATGGAAAAAAAACTTATTTATGCTCATCAGTTTTTTTTCTTTTAAGTAATAGAAAAATAACTCCAAATGGCTTAAACACATGGGCCATTTATTATCTCAGTAAGTTTTCCATAATATGAAAGCTTGGGTAATCAACATATTTGGCAGCTCAATATCAACTAGAACTCAAGTTCTTAAGTTCTTCTGCCCTTGTGTTCTTTCTCTCTCTTCCTCTCTCTCCATCTCTGTCTATGTAGCCCAAGGCTGGCCAGTCCTCCTGCCTCAAGTAGCCCAAGTGCTGGGTCAGGAATGTGTGCCACCAAACACACATTAGCTTTAGCTGTCCTCTGCATGTCAGATTATCCTTAGGCCAATGCCCTTGTTTGTATAGGAAAATTATGTGTATGTCCACAGGGCCCAGGGCTGAACACATGCAAGGTAGTGAACAGACACAGGGCAACGACTTTTGCTTCATATCTCTCGGCATTGCAGCTTACTCAGTATGTATAGTTCTTAACAGTTCCCAGATGAAACTTCCAGGAGGTACACAATTTATTTATTCATGGCTACTATATAAGCTACATACATCCAGCTTTATATTCACATTCAGCTACATACATGATCTGTAAGGATGCTGAATATAGTGAGGCAGAATGAAGGTGAATGGTATCCAAGACTTTGAATTCGATTTAATTAAAGGCTCCTCCTTTTCTCCCATCAAATGGCATCTGTGGGCTGGGACTCTACAATGAAGTGGCAAGAGACTGGACCATCAGACCAGAGAGAGGTGGCCCCTCACCTGCTGTCTGTTAGCAGGTGAAAACCATGAGTATTCTGACAGACCTTAAGGTCCCGGAGGCTCAGCACCATCAGGAGAGTCTCTGATCACAGGCATTGCTCTGAACTGTCAATACACAGATATGGTAGTACAGACTTATAGGCAGTGCTATTTTGGCTCTGACATTACCCAATGGTGGTAAATACTTAGCCACTCCTGCAGTGGCAGCTCCTGTGCCCTGTCTGGAGATACTGCCAAGAAAAGGGAATGATTATCTTCCTACCAACTTCAGACACAGGTTATAGAAGAATGGGAGATGCCTTAGGGACAGGAAGTATTTCACTTTTGTTTATGTAACTGCTTGTTTCTATTGCTTGATTTCTTAGACTCGCCCTACAGTCACCCAGCTTTCTAAAAAGAGAATTTTACTGTGAAGCCTTAAGTTTTGATGAGTCTAGAACTTGCTGTGTTGATCAGGCTGGTCGTGAACTTTTGCCAATCTTCCTGTATCCTGAATTTAGGGATTTCAAATTTGCCATTACCATGGCCACCTCTTGATATTTTTAGAAACTGACTCACTCACTTGGGCAGTTTTGTAAGTTTACAGGAAATTTTTGCTAATAGGGCCATTTACGTGCAGTTTTCTTAACAGGGTTTGATGCATATCCGTTTGGGGTGGTCGGTCATGACAGCACCTTCCTCCACTCCCCAGAGACTGCAGCTGATTTGTAGAGTGCTGCTATTTGGGTCTCTTTGCGTTTCCAGTTGGTCCTAGGATGACACCCAGGTATCTAATTTCCATATATCCCATGATACTTTAATATTTGGGAAACAAATCTCTCACTCTACTAACTCTAGCGTTCAGGTTTATCCAAAGCTTTGTCCCTCATTACACTGGAGTTGTTGGCTCCTCTCACATCCTCTGGAAACAGGTGTAGACTCAGCATCATAATGTTGCTTGAGAGAATCAGCTGATGTTCTCTCTCACTTCTTCTGGAGAGCAGGAGCCCCTCAGCATAGGAACAACTCTGAAAACCTTCCCTTTAGCCACTCCTCCCTTTATACACTGGCCTTCTATTTCCCAAAGGCTCTTGAGTTCCATGTCCTGTGGGGTATTGCCCTACACCTCATTTGTGAGAAGTGCAGTTTTACCTTAACACCCAGTTATATACACCTGGAAACATCAATGGGTCAATGGATCAAGAAGCTTCTGAGTCTGGAGACCTCTTTCTTTGATCCCAGAATACTCATTCTTAGGGTATCACTCTGAAATCTCACTCATCAATGCTAGAGAGTAATAAGACTGTCACAGACAAATCAATGTCTATTATTAACTAGGGGCAAGGTCTTAGTGCTCATGGCCACGGTAGAGAAAGGTGATATATGACAAAATTCAGAAGACAGATACCCAGTGACATCTGCTAATTAAGCATGCAGAATCTATCAAATGATAATGACTTTAGAAATCTCAGAGTCAAGGATTTCTGCCAATAAATTCAACGTACCTCAGAATCATTATGCTTTTGAATGGCAGAATTGGAGAAAGTGTGGATAGTGGTGCACAGATGGTTATAATCGGAATGAAAATGGGTTGGTAGTGAAAGGTGCTGAGCCTCCAGGACCTTAAGGTCTGTCAGAATACTCGTGGTTTTCACCTGCTAACAGACAGCAGGTGAGGGGCCACCTCTCTCTGGGCTTTTTCTCCCAGAGGAGAAACTTTGATCAGTTTGATCAGGCATGATGCATCTCTTTTTCTCATGGCTGCTCAATGGCTATCCCATGTCTTCTTAGACATGCGGATCGGATCCTTGCTTCCTTTCTTCATCTGTGGAGAGGGCACCAAAAGTTGCAACCGGCTATCCAGCATGTTCTTGGGCCTTTGTGCAAACCTCCTTTTCTGTCATGACCTGTGAGGTCTTGCTGTCAGCTTCCCACTGTCAATCAAGTTGAATCATGTCAAATTATACAGTGCTACACTCAGCCACAAGAGCTGGGTTGAGTCCTAAAATTTCATTTTCACATGCAACTTAAGCCAAGACCCTTTTCCCCCCCCCCAGGTCTCTAGTAGTGTTGAAAAGAAAGTGGATACTAAGGGTCAAACAAGTTGGATAGGAGGCCAAAGTAAAATACTTTCTATAAGTCCTGCTGAGTCAGGCCACTATACTTCCCAGACCAGCTCTGATATCCTGGGTTTTTTTTTTTTTGTTTGTTTGTTTGTTTGTTTTTGTTTTTTGTTTTTGGATGACAGTTTATAAAGTATTCTCTCTGTCCTTCTTAAACAATATATTATTGATAAGTTTCTATTTGTTTGTTTTGTGTTGAGCGTTATGGTCATTATCCCAATATCCTTTCCATGGCTTATTTTAATATCTAGGTTTGTCTATATCAAATTCTCTATAGAATGACAGATTTTTCAAAAGTCACTGCTTGAAAGATTGGGCTGTAGTCTGAACATGTACCAGGACAATCCAGGATACACCCAGCACAGGGTGTGTATGCATCTGTGGCCCTATAGGTTCATAGATCTAAGCAGAATACACACATGGGCATGCATACATTTGATGTCTATAGTCATGTGCTGAGGATGGAAAGATGGAACTAGGAAGACAGAGCTCAGTAGGTATAAGTGTTCACAGTCTCATTCTGGAACTTATCTTCCATGAGTCTGGTGATGTTGATCTTTTAAAGGTTGGGGTTGGCTCAGATGCAAATGGGAGGGAAGAAGAGAGGGTGTGGGGACTAGGGAAACTTCCCATTCTGATTACACTCAGAAGCTTAAAGCTCTCAGTGAGATGGTCCTTATCTTCCCTGTGCCCTTGCCAAAACCTAGATTCTTTTCTTTCTAGGAAAGGAGAATAGATAATTGTCTGCCTTTGTGACATCCCAAAGTAGAGTCTATTAAGGAGACATTATGGAATGGATAGCAACCATATATTCTCAGTCTTGCTTTGAGACTGGTTCTCAGATTTTTGAACTTTTCAAAACTTAAACTATTACAGTTCACACATTCATACACCTCCCGTTTCTGGAGTGCTTTATATGCTCACATGCTGGGGAGCTTTTCCATTTTTACCTCACCAGGCATGTGCGATAATTGCCCTCACTTTATAGGGCTGAAAACAGAGATATGAAAAGGTAAGTGACTTACCCAAAATACCACTGCTGAGGCACAGGGAACAGATTTTGGACTTATGTAGTCTAGTTTGGTGGATGGAACGCATAGTCACTTTGCCAGTTTGTTGCCTTCTTGCCTTCCACATTAGAGCCAAGGGGATGTCTAGATACAAGTCCCCCATCCCAGAACCTTACTGATTAAGATGTCTGAGACTTGTAGAAAAGACGACATCAGGAACTTAGCTGTTCTTTGTTTTCTCTTTCCTCCTAGTGGGTAATAGGTCACCATTAGAGGCAAGGATAATCTCATCCTAGCATTCTGTCATGCAGATCTAATAATGTGTAATGGGAGAACAGGATGTACTTAGCCTCAATTTGTAGTTATTCAGGGGTCCATGTTGAGGCACCTGTAGAGTGGTTTTCATTGAGTGACATCACTTGGTTTCTTGAGTTCTAAAACAATTTATCATACACAAGTGACTTAAATGACAGAATCTTAAATCTGTCACTTTCTTTCTCTTTCTTTCTTTCTTTCTCTTTCTTTCTTTCTTTCTCTTTCTCTCTCTTTCTTTCTTTCTTTTCAGATTTATGCCATTTTGTATCTTTAGGTATCTCAGTTGTGGAATTGCAAATCTGAGACTGGCATGGCCAGGTTCTGGTGAGGACCCAGTTCTTGGCTTGCAGCTGTCTATCCTCTTGTTCCATATTAATATAGCCAACAGTAGAGAGAGGAAACAAGCTCTTGCCATCACCGGCTGCCTCCAAACTCATGATTATATCACCTTCTAAAACCCACATCTCAGGATACTTGGGGTCTGTGGGGCCAGAAAGCAGTGAAACTGGGGAGCTGGTCCAGAGTAAGAGTGAGGTCAAGATGTGTCCAGACCCAGAAAATCTTGTCCTGGAACCAGCAGGAATAGGGCTGCTTTATTCCTTGTTCTGAGCCTGCACGTCTCAATGCACATAAGCCTATGACCCCCGCTTCCACCACCCTGGGGTTGTCACATAGCCTCGCAGCCAAATTACAGGCTTAATTATTTCCCCTCTCCATCTAAGAACATGTCCATCAAGCACCTGGAATCCCTCTCCTTACACATGAAGTATTCCCAGCACCTCAGCTCCAGCTAATGATATCCTTGCCCTGAAAACCCCTACCAACTCCCCAGGTTTATATAGCACTCATTACCCACAATAAGGAGAGCTCTTTCACTCTGTCTCTGGAGAAGGCTATTGCTCCTACAATCACACAGGCAGAGATCCTGTAGAACCCAGCTGTCAGGATAAGCTTAGTTCCTTCCAGTCCATCAGGTGTACGAGCTGTGGTACCTGGATACCCCGAGAGCAGAAGCAGATTTGAGATGGCAGGGTCTGATTACAAGAAGTGAATTTGGTGACAAAACAAACATGCAGGTCCTAGGCTAGATGCCTTATTTTCCTTGCTTGTGGTTCTTTACTAAGGGCTGTCTATTGCAATGTGTCTCTCTAGTGTAGGTTCATTTGGTTCTATGTGGGGAGTAGGTAATTAGTTTAAGAGATATTTTCAAAAAGAGAAAAAATAGAATTTGGCCTACAGGATGGTATACCACTCTTTCCCTACTCTGTCTCTCAGCCAGGTATGTTTGCCCAAATACTCAAAGGATGCAACTGCCTGAGTCCTGAGCACTCTCTTACATGCCCCTCAAACTAGGGCTCCTTTTCCTCATCTTCTTCTTATGAGGTAATCTACCATATGCATCTTCATCTTGCCCAAGCACTTATATTCTAACTATTTCATGAATGGAGGGACTTGGCAGGTCGAGATCAGGTCTCATATCTCAGGATGTATGTTAGGTACAAAGATTTGTGTATGTTCCTGAAGGCTGTGTCTGGGTTCAACCATGAGACTAGTGATTTTGGCAGATGAGAAGGCTCCGAGGGATACTGAGTAGCACAGCCTGAGTTCTGGTGATGTCAAGGGATAACCATGCTAGAGACGGGGTACATGCTGATATGGATAAGGGAAGCTGGTATCTGAAGTATTCTGCTTTTCCTATTCCAGGTCTCAGCCAGGAGACGTCAGATCCAGACTCTTTCTATTTTAAATCTTACCAGAATATATCACCACTCACAGACTTGTTCCTGGATCATTTGTCGAGATACTTTTGTACTCTGTGAGAATGGTCCAAATTCTCTGAGACCAATAGGTACACACACATCTCCAGTGCACATATTGGTCTTGTATATATCTGGCAGTGACACTAGAAATGTCTCTGGAATAAATGAATCACAACAATCATGTCTCTGATGGGTTAGACTATGTCCAAGCAAAATCATATATTGTAGTCTGAAGGTCCAGGGACTTTATTTGTGGATGTGGAGATAATCAAAGAAAAATGGTTGTCTAGTCCAATATACTGGTGCTACTATAGAATGGCAAATTTGGATATGGGCATATCTACATACAGGACAAAGATGATATGAAGAGACACAGAGGAGCCAAGAGAGTTCTTTCCTGCAAAATGCTTAGAAAGGAAAAATTAATTGGTGTCTTGATTTTTTTCTTCTAGACTCTAAACCCATTATATAATGATTTATGTTACTTAAGACCCCTGGTCTATGGCATTTTCTGATGGAAACCCTAGCAAAGAAATACACTGCCTGTTGCTACAAAGCATTATTCTGTGTGACTAGAACAGCTAATCACTTTAAGGTTTTAGTTTTGTTAGTCTAAGAAAATCTCCATAATATTATTTACCTACAGAAGTTAAGAAAATTGCCAGATAGTAAGGGACAGAATGAGGATTTGAAACCAGGCATCTTGCTGAGAATATACACTCAACCAGGATATGTTAATAATATCCTTTAATGGAAATATTGCAAATTAGTTGGCTAGGGTCATACCCCCTGCACATATGTTCTGTTTGCTCTTGGGAAAAATATAGTTCCCAAAGGTACCGAAATCAGTATCTCTTCATTTTGTCCCACATGTTCTTGTTGACATAACCATGCCCCTCTTCGACCAAAGTTAGAGTCAGTATCTCTCTCCTCATGAGACTTGGCACTGACTGTGTCTTCTTTGATTAACTGAATGAATGAAAGTGATCCTATGATTAGTCTATGGATGGCCCTGAGTGGGTTCAGCAGCTATTGCTTCCTGTCTCTTGCAGCCATTCGCTATGTGAAATCCAGTTGTTAGGACTACAAGAATATGAAAAGGCCCCAAACATGGAGAGGCCCACGGGAGATGCTACAGGAAGGAAGAGAGGGAGACAAAGAACAAACAAAAGAGCACAGAGAGGTGCCAGGTAGGAGAGGAGCATCCATTTCAGAAAGGGATTCATGAACCCAGGCCAGCCCAATTGATGCCAGAGGTATCAGCAGTGAAAAACTCAGACTGATCCTCATATCCCTGGACTACAAGTTGAGGTAAAAAAAATGTTTTAATATGTCAGATGGGATCATTTGGTACACAGTGTAGATAGCTGATATAAACTTCAGTTTTAAAAACTTGAAACGTATTGCTAATGGCAACAAACCGAGAGGACACACACACACACAAACACACACTCTCTCTCCCATGCACACACACATACACTCCTATGCATACACATACTCTCAGGTACACATGCACACTCCCATGCACACAAACACACACTCCTATGCACACATACACACACACTCATATACCCATGCACACATCCATGCACCCATGCACACATCCATGCAGACATACACTCCCATGCACACACACTCCCATGCACACACACACTCCCATGCACATACTCTCATGCACACACACACATGCACACACACTCCCATGCACATACACTCCCATGCACACACACTCCCACGCACACATGCATATACCCATGCACACACACACACACACACTCTCATGCACACATACTCTCATGTACACACACTCCTATGCACACACACTCTGATACACACATGCATACTCTTATGCACATATGCACACTGTCACGCACACATGCACACACACTCCCATGCACACATGCACACATCCATGCACACACACTCCCATGCACACATGCATACTCTCATGCACACACACACACTCTCATGCACACACACACTCCCATGAATGCACACACACTCCCACGCACACTTCCATGCACACATCCACACTCACAGAAGACACCCTTAAGCCACTCATACTTACACAAACACTACCAGATTTTCCTGAAAACTTAGAAATTACTCTATTAATCAATAAGGGATGTAGTAGAGCCTCCTTTTAGATGGAGCTGTGAGGAAAGTGTACCTTCTGAGGTTCTAGGTGTCCCTCATTAGCTCTATATCCTCATGTACACTGACTGCCTGTCTCACCAAGATATTTGGACTTCAGATATTGCCTCCTGTTTTCATCAAAGCCTCTGACCATTTCCCAACAATTTAGTGCCGTTTCTTGGGTTATCCAGCAGTGAGTGCTAAACCTGTGCCAAGTGTCAGGGCTTCCACCACCTTTCTGCCCCTCTACTAGTTTCCTCTGCAAGAGACCCTAAGTCCAGGATGAAGGAATGCACCCAGGTCATCCAACCTTCCAAGGCTTTCTTGTTTGCTTGTTCATGACCGCAGGAGGGGTGCTTCTCCAAAATTGAAACTTCATACTGTGCCTTTCCTTCATCTCATTTCCAGGCCCCCCACTGTGTGACCGTGTGACACACAGCCATTCTGTGAGAATTGAGAAGGATATTGGCAGTTTGGGAGCTGTTGTTCCTGCTTATGTATGCAAAGAACATAATTGCTAAGTGCATCATCTGCTGTAATTTACACATCCACATATAGCACTGCGCAGGGCATTCTCCTCTTCCATGGGTACCCAGGGTTGAAGCTGTGTACACACTCCAGCCTGGAGAGAAGCTGGCTATTTTCCAAGGCCCGAAGCAGCCCAGTGGAAGACTCGAATGGTGTGATTTCCAAGACCTCCAAATGAGACTGGCAGAATTCCTTGTGAGGTTATTTTAGAACGTTCACAGGGAAGATGCAAGGGTTGTCTGCAGCATCTCACCTCTTTTGGCATCCTTTCCTCATGTGTTATAGGACCCTTGTCAGAATTTCTTGTAATGCCAGATCTATGACTCACTGATCAGTGCAAAAGATGGTTTTAAGTAATGGAGTTTCCTGTACCTTCAAGACACAAACCATGGAACAATGCAGCTGACCGTCATTTGAGATTTTCAGGGACAGGGACTCCCAGGGAGACCTGTACTGATGAGCCCTGTTGACCAGATGGTCTTCACTCTTGGGTTTGCACCCTTTTCCAAGATGTGGAGAATGTTTCTCTGTGGATTGCGAGGTGGGAAGAGCTTCTGTCGAGATAAGCAACTGAGCCCAGCAGCTTCATCCTTTCTCACAGCACTTCTGGGTTGGCCGGGGCTGCACCCAAAAGTGAAGATTCTTCCAGAAGTTTCAGGTGTAACCAGCACTGGATGCCACATTATACATGCTAGTATAAGGTGTAGTTTCTGCTGTCTTCTGAGGCTATAGTTTCAGTTTATAGTTGGTTAGGATAATGAGCCAGTGCATTAAAAAGAACTAAGCAGTTATGTCAGAAGACAGGCCAAGGAGACTGGCAGAAAACTCTAATTCAGTCTTGTATATGTATATATGTATATGTGTATGTGTATGTGTATGTGTATATGTATATATATGGTTAAATTCTCACATTAAGCCTCTAATGTTTGAATCCAAGCTCAGCCACTTTCTAGCAATGTGACCTGTGGCTCTATCTATCTGCTCAGACTCAATTCTTTCATTTTTTGAGATGGGGATAAGACCATTGTCAGTACCATTGTTGAAGTTTAAAGACTTCAAGCATGTGGAGAGCTAGGAACAGTGCCAGATTCTTATTGAGACTCAGTGTGTGTTGGAGGAGGCAGCATTCTTGTGTAGTTCCATAGACCACGAAGGTTCCTTCTAGCCTCAGAGATTCCCTTCATAGGTTCTTCTAATGACAAACCTCACTTGTGGTTCCCAGGCTCCTGAGTCATCCCTAGCTTTGAAGGGATGGGTAGAGCTGGCCTTTGGAATACAGCACATTTTCCAGCTATCTTATTGTCAAGTGGAAGGTTAACTTATCCATGCTTCCATCAATCAATGCATCCGTCAGTTTCTACATGTGAACTGGGAACAACAGGGCCCACCACAAAGTTTCACTGTAAGATCATAAGAACGTTGAATTGTGACTCATAAAAGACAACTTGAAATATTAATTGAGAGTCAAAATGACTTGATTTGACTATAGAGCATCCAACGCTGTAATCAAGTTAAGACAGGACCACTAGGCTACCCTGCTCCATTTAGTCTGGTGTCTTTAAGGGAGGATGGAGATGTGAACTCAGAAACATGCATTGGAAAACCCCATGTGAAGACAGACCCAGAAGGTTGTGTGAAGATGCCTGAGGCTCCAGAAATGCAACAAAAGAGTGCTCTCTGAAGCAAGCCACGAGAAACCACATTGGCTCTGACAACATTTCCGGTTTAGACTTTTACCTTCTAAACTCATAAGAATATATTTCTGTTGTTGAGCTTCTTGGGCTGGAGTGGTTTGCTATGTCACCCCAGGGAACTGAGGAAGAGATGAATGGCAGCATCTTAGTTATGGCGAGCATTTCGAAGTATTCACCCAGAACACTGCAAAGCAAATGATACAAGGCCCCCATCTGTTAGGGGTGAGGGGTGTGTGGCTTAATGGGCCCCTAGAGCAAAGGAGAGGGCAAAGTTCAGATGCAAGCTCTTGACGGGTACTTCTCTCTTCTATGGTCCTCAGCCACTAGAGGGCGTTTGAAGGACATTAGATCAATAGGAGATGACCTCTTGTAGTCAAGTAAATGCCAAGCATTCTGGTGCTGTGTGCCCCACTGTCCCAAGAAAGTGAGAAATAAATGATCCAGAGAGTAGATTTATTCACTGGCTTCTTTTACACTGGGGACAACTCAGACTAGTAGAATTAGGGGCGATGAGTGGGTAGGGTGTAGACATCTCAGCCATGAATCCTGCTTTCCTTGGAGTTAATGGTAACTGTTTCTCCATCTGTGTAGGATCAGGCAGAATAAAGATGCCCTAGAAGTACCTGGATAATTTTAAGGAGGCTAAAGAGAGAAATGGTGGATCTAAGTGTGGTTATATGCCTAGTGAATGTGACTAAACAGGCCATGGGAATGGAAAAGCATGAGGCCTGGAGAGCAATTGTATGTTCTTTGGAAAGTTGAACTCTTAGACCAAGACTCATAGAATGAAAATTCCCAATCTGGGGTGGGATTAGAGGTTGGACAGGGAAAGGCAAAGCCTGTAGAGATGAGGGAAGGATTAGACATTTACTTCTGTCTCTTTCAGTGATTGACACACCAGCCGACCCTGGCTGATTCACTTAACCTGTCTGGGTGATTGCTTCCCAGTGCACGAAACAAGGACAATGCCAGTCACCAGATCAATTTTCTGGAGTTCATTCCAGGCCCCTAATGAAAGGCACATTATAAACACAAATTGTAATTATACCTGAGAGTGCTTTTTACTCGGAGGAAGCCAGAGGCCTTTTCTGTCTTTGAAACTTCAATTATAAAAGTTAGGATCCTCTGCATTTGTCAGAGGTAGATAAAAATTTATTCGTAATATGAATCATATAAGAGCAGGTTAATGATGCTTGGAATCCAAAAGTGGGACATTACTGATGTGAGCCAATTGCCTGGAACCTGGAGACTTAGAGTCTGGTCCTCAGTTTTTCACTAATTAACCCCAAGACCTTGGCCAAGTCATTTCACCTCCCTGTGCTTTAGCCGCAAATGATGCAATTGGATGAGAAATGTGTGCTCCAAAATTCAGTCATTCTTTTCCTGACTCTTTTTGCTATATCTAATTATTCTATCATTATTCACAATATTTTAAAATGTATTTACTTTGATGAGCCTTTTAAATGTAAATGGGTGCTGCATTCTGGCTTAAACGGCAGCATCTGTAAGATTTCAGTTTTAGTGTGCTAGTTTCATACACACAGGCATATGTGAACACACATGTAAATCATCAAGGGACAGATATGCTTTGCTTGTGTGTAACTGAAGGGGGATTCAGGTAGCGCAATGGGCACATGCACCAATTGGGAAATGAAACACGCTAGCTTTGATATCTTGGTTGATTCTTATGTGGTTACCAGACCATGAAAAGAATTTATAACAAGGAATGAAGGGAAACAGAAGATCAGTTGGTAGTTTTGATAGACTTTGGGTTTGCACTCTAGCAGAAAAAAAAAAGTTTTTTTTCTTTAGATTAGTAGTACTTTCCCTACGAGCTAGGTAGCCAGATTAGTAGTGCTCGCTACTGCAGCCAGGTGAAGTGGTGCACATCTAGAGTCCCAGGACTCCAGACTAGAGACAGAAGGACAAGAATGTCAAGGGCATTCTCAACCTCAGAGTAAGTTTAAGGTCATCCTGAGCTAAATGAGATTTTGTCACACACACATACAAAGGGAAAAGACTATCATCTATCAAACAGTGCTAGAGAAATATTAGTATTTGCTAGAGAAATAACAGAAGAGAAAAATAATTTTAAAATATTAAGTTAAGGGGGGGGAAGCTCTATAGTTAGACGTAGAAGATAGCAAGAAATGTGTATGTCTGTACTTTCCTTTATGCATGAATACACAGTTCCAAATTAACTTACAAATTTAATTCATTCCAATGAAAACCTCAGTAAATATTTCATTAAAGCATATTAACTTAAAAGTCAGATTCACTGTAAGAGCCAGAGGATCAGGGAGTTTGCTGTGAGATTTTTGTCTTGTAGGAAGCTACACCCGTGATGTCTCCACCAATGTGGCTGCCCAACCATGAAACATGAGCTGAACATGGACAACAACAGATGTGTCAAAGCAGGCAGGAATGAGTCTACATAGAGCACAACATGCCACTAAGGAAAGCTAGGAGCTGGAGAATCTCCAGAGGAGAGTACACCACGTGGCTTTCCAATACCAAGTAGTCATTGGTGAAAACATATATCCAAGTAATATACAGACTGGGCACATTACATTAGGAAATATATAGGTATGCATTAACATTTATGTATGTAAGAGTCATAATGAAGATAGAGGTCATACATTTGAAAGGCAGCAAGGGTTTGGAGGGTTCGGAGGGTTTGGAGAGAAGAAATGGGGAAATAAGTGTAATTATATTATCATTTCAAAAATAAAAGAAAAAAATAATAATTGAAAAAAAGGTCAGATCCTTAAAGCAGAAGAACTTATTCCACAAATTAGCATTCATGTTGATTGTTTCCTTGAATAAACTTGAGCAGACTATTAGTTAGATAAGCAGTAATGTCTCAGTCCCAGTTCTATTGCTATGAGGAGACACCATGACCAGGACAACGTTCATAGAAGAAAGCATTTAATTGGGAACTTGCTTATAGTTTCAGAGGGTTCGTCTGTTATCATGGTAGTGAGCATGGCAGCAGGCAGGGAGGCAGGCTTGGTTCTGGAGGAGTAGTTGAGAGCTACATCCTGACCCACAGGCCACAGGCAGAGAGAGTGACAGCAGTGTGGGCTTTAGTAACCTCAAATCCCATCTGAGGCCACATACCTTTTTCAACAAGGAAACACCCACTCCAACAAGACCACAACATCTTCCTAATAGCCCACAAACTGGGAACCAAGCATTCAAACATATGTGCCTATGAAGGCCAGTCTCATGCAAACTAGCACACGCAGGGGTATCTGGGCCATCAACAGTGTCAAGGCCCTGTTGCTCTTGCCCTATTTTCAAGGGTGACCTATGATACTAGTGTCCACAGGTAGGAAGACATCGGGCCTAGAGAATGAGGTCTGTATCTAAGAAATGCATCTGTTCTCTGCTGTTTCCTGTTCTTGGTTTCTTCACTATTTAGTGGGGCCAACAACATGCCACAAGCATGGCTGAATTGACAGGGTGTGTATGAGGTGATTTGCAGGAATATCCAGTGATGCACAGAACAAATCATGCTTGATTTGAATGGTAGTTGGAGTTGACTCTGAGGACCATGGCATTAGGAAGGAATTATGAGAGGCTTTAGTCTGTTACTTCTCAAAAGCAGAGTTGAGAGTCATAGCAAATTTAGGTGAGAGGCACATTCGGTAGGAGCTTGGGATGTCACCCTGTTCTTCCAAAGTGGTATTTCATTCTTTATGATCCCATGTCAAGGAAGCTTAGTCATAACATACATACATACATACATACATACATATATACATACATACATACATACATACATAACATAGCATGCTTAGTCATAACAATAATCAAATATAACCAGAGAGACACCTAAAGATTTTTGGAAGTTCATTTATAGCCAGGCAGTGGTGGCGCATGCCTTTAATCCCAGCACTTGGGAGGCAGAGGCAGGTGGATTTCTGAGTTCGAGGCCAGCCTGGTCTACAGAGTGAGTTCCAGAACAGCCAGGGCTATACAGAGAAACCCTGTCTCGAAAAAACCAAAAAAAAAAAAAAAAAAAAAAAGGAAAGAAAAAAGAAAGAAAAAGTTCATCTATAAAGGTAAGAGTTCCTTTTATTGCCTCAATAGTTCAAACCCAAAACAACAACCAAAACAAACAAAAAACAACTCCATCTATCCACCATTAGGAGTGTTAGAATTCTTACACATTTGTTTTCCTTTTCATATTTCTTTAAGCATAATGTGACCAGGTTAATGACTCGATAATTATATTTCTACTTTGCTATTAGGGAAAAATTATAGTCAACTCACTCTAAGCTCTGGGTAAGAAGGGGCTCCATCTCAACCCTGTATATTAGAGGGCCTGTATGCCATTCCAGCCTTCCTCATGCTAAACTTTTCACCCTGGGCTAAGAAGGTGAGGATTAAAAAATGCATCCTAGGACAGCAAGATGGCTAGGCATGCAAAACTGCTTGCTGTGTAGACCTGATTTCCTGAGGTCAGTCCCTAGAACTCACTTACAGGCAGAAAGAGAGAACTCCTCAGAATGCCCCTATGACATATATACATGCACTGTATACATATATTAAACACACACACACACACACAGAGACATACACAGGCACACACAGACATACACAGGCACACACTACACCTCCAAGGAGTTTTGACCTCTCTGCCAAGGTGGATCCAGAATTTGAAGACCTCTGAGTAAGCATTTTCTTCCAGGTTCTCTTCCATGGGCAGGCAAAGCTGCAGGCAAATGCAAGCCTAGTGTGAGCAGTAACCATGGAAAAGTGGAGTGAGGACAGATAGACCTAGGCAGGGTGGAGCCTCAGCATATGCATACAAAAGGCTGGTAACAGAGGAGGTCAGACAGCGGGTGTGTGTGTGTGTGTGTGTGCACAGTGGCACAGTGGCACAGTGCCAGACCACGGGAGAGGAGCAGGAGGACAGTGGGCTTGGGCTTCCTAGTTTTATTTCCAGTCTAGTCTTTCCCCTAGGCCCTGCAGAATTACTGGTAGACACAATCCCACTGTTGATGAATGTCTACTGTGTGTCCTCTCTCTCCCCAGTCACTTCCTTTTAGTCACTCATGATTCCCCAACACTCTATAGCAATGTGGTCATGGACTGAGAAGAAAGGTTAAACTCCAAGATGGTGATTAGTACCTACTGATCCATTCCACTCTCAAGTATCCCTGATAAAACATCTCCAGAGATCACAACATCTTAAAATATGAAGGGAGTTCAGAGGTCATTCATGAAGTGCCTGAAAAATGAAACCAGAGAGATACACAGATCGATGGAGAAACAAACCTTCCACTCACCTGGAATTTGATCTAACCTTCTGGACAATCTTGTCATCCTTCAAGGCACGCCATTATTTGCCAGTGTGATTTATTACTCAAAATGTGGTTTATTCTACACCAAGGGGATTTCGGTTATCACTCTTTAGAGCCATGTTTATAGTCCCTGCACAGTAGAGGAACCTGGGATCATTTAGTACTTTCCAAACTAGATGGACATTATAACTCTTAATTTCATATGACTCTGAAGAACTTCCAACCTGTATTCCATTGGTCCGATTTCAGAGTGCTCATGGTTGCTATTCTCCTTCTGAACTATTACCTGGCCTGCTTATTTCCTCTGCTTTGCTCTTGACTTAGGATGGATCATACGCCTTTCTAAGGAGCCATGTCAGGAGCCAACAAAAATGTCGAAGCTCGTGCCACTGGGGCCATTATTATGCCTCTATTCAGGGCTTCACGTCAGAAAGGCCATGCTCATGAATCTGAAAATAGGCATATCTGGAAAAAAAAGATAAGAATGTAACCCTAAAACCTTGGGATTTCTCCAAACACTGAAACAGCTTGAAGGAAAATAATTTGGACAGCCCAAAACCATCAACCTATTTTCCTTTTTTTTTTTTTTCAGGAGAAAATTAAAAATCCAAAAGAGACAAGAGACCTATGTTGATCCAGGTAATCATTCAGAATGGAGGAATGTTCCGAGTGGTTAACACTGTTGAAAATATTGACGGAACAAAGGCAAAACTAGAGAATGTCTATGAGAGGAATCAGCAGCGACCCTGATGAGGTCAGTGAGGACCAGAGCAGCACAGAAGTCAGAGGCAGACTGGAGTAGTCGGAGGGGCCAGCGCTCTCAGCAGGCGCAGAAGCAAGAGCTGGTAATGAAGAGAAGACCAACAGAGGAAAGAGTGAAGCAGCTCCCAGCTAATAGTGAGTACACATCTATAGTCAGATCTGTAGTCAGGTCACAGACCAGTCCCCCAGTGTGCTCAAGGAAGGCCCATTTATATCACACTGTTGGGGCCTAGAGCTAGTGCTTACACTTTTCCGTGATACACAAATGGATGATTTTCCCAGGCAACTGGCCCTGCCACTTCCCTCTTACCTCCTTAAAATGCCAAGAAATGCTAACGTCCAAGAGGCAGGTAAGGTTCTCTTTGGGGGTCACCATTTACCATAACCACAAGCAACAGAAGGCACTGTTAGATTCTGCAGTGTTGAACATAGCCTAGAGGAGGCTCTGGCTGGGTTCACAGCCCTTCTTCTGTATCTCATCATTCAGTCTTCCTCACACCAGGCCTCTATCTCACACGCCTTGAGTGGACATAGGCACAGTGGAGTATCTGAGGCTCCATTCTGGTTTAGGGTAGAGACAAGAGAGACATACATTTCTGAGGGCTCTAGGGGATTATAGCTATCTCCAGGAGGTTTTGTTCTGCCATGTCTGTGGCAGCAGTGGCCTCATGGGAAAGCTCACAAGATGCAACACAGCATCTTTGCCTACTGAGAAGGAGCGCAGGGACAAAGCCCACTGCATTTGTGCCCCACAAAGTAGAGGTATGACACAGAGTCAAAGACAGGAACTTTTATGAAGTGCCTTCCACAGTCAGTCAGTGATTGTCTGCAGACAGGGGTTTGCTTGTAGACATACTCTGCCATGGCACTTTCCAGTGAGATGGGTCAGAGCCTAGATTACATACAAATGACCTCATATATACCCAGTTACTTGAAAAGCAAATTATATGTACAGGTGCCATTTTGTCAATGCACTCCCTGTGATCCACCTTACCACTCGTGCCTTCCTTTTTGTGAATCACACTTGAGAGCTGGGTAGGTCAAGGTAGACAAATCTGCTGTGACTGATGTTAGAGCTCAGGAAAGACAGAGACCAGACACTGAAATCTTTTTGTGGATTCTCTGTCACGGAAAACAGTAGAGCACCATGTCTTTGTGAACATACCCTAATTACTGTGTGGACTTTGAAGTGAGCAGTCCTCGGAGGAGAAAAGAAAACATACAACGGAACACAGTGTGTAGCATGCAGCTATTTGGACCCTGCCCACACCCCCTTTGCCAGGACCCAGTGCCTTAGGAATGAACCACAGCTCTTATTTAATCTTTGAAACATTGATCTTGGATGTCAGAGTGAGACCAGAGAGTTGGGAAGAATTTTGAATTTTGGTTAATAATTATTTTTTTGTTTGATGAAATGCCCTTCTCAGCATCAGTGAGCAGCTGACCAGTTAGTTGGGCACTGATTGACTTGGCTCTGCCAGCATCACGCTTTGGTTAGGTGCTGACAAGTACAGATGGTTTCTGATTTGTGATTTGACTTAAAATTTTTAATTTTATGATTGTGCAAAAAAGATGGAACTTTGTGATCTATTTTCCATAACAAGTGTACTTTCATACTTTCAGTTCTGATCTTTTAGAGTAACAATGTGCATTGGGATACTGTCTTATGATGCTAGGCAGTGGTAAACTATACATGTAGTCAGTCAAACTGTTACAAGGGGGAAACAACAGATAATCCTACTACATGTTTAGGTAATGAGCCGTGACGTTCAGCGGGTGAAGGCTGTTGTGGCTAGCTCTGGGGCTAATTGCATTTGATGTTAATTCTGTTCTCCTGTGAGGGGCTTCGGACAAGGAATGAGTCAGCACTCAGGTGATTTCCTGTAAACCTGCTTCCCACCTTAATTTATAAATAAAGGCTGCAGCCAGTGATGGGGCAGGAGGAGAAGAAGGTTTTGGGTGAGAAAGAGGGAAGAAGAAGAGGGGAAGGTGGAACCAAAGGGTTGGGGAGAGGGAGAGAAGAGAGAGGAGACAGTGGAGCTGAAGGTTTGGGGTGATGGAGAGAGGAGAAGCAGAAACACAAGGCCTGGAGAAACTGCAAGATAGAAGGGGTCTCATAGACGGGGAGGATGGTGGTGTAGTGGTAGACCTGCCAAATCTAGGCGCACAGCATGTATTCATAATAATTGAGTTATTCTTTCTTCGCCTGGGCATATTTGGGTTAGAGATTTACCACAACAGAAGGGTGTTACATTTTTTTTTAACTTAGGATATTTTCAACTTATGATGGGATTATCAGGATGAAACCTATCATGGTCAAGGGACATGCCTAAAGCCGTCCAACATTTACTCAGAATAATGATAGCATACTGACCACTCTGACACCTACAAATGTTATAAATTTATGTATGTTTAACTCACGGGAAATTGACATGTTATCACTATATGTTACACACACACACACACACACACACACACACTTCAAGTTAAAATGTATCAGACCATTTGGAATATAAACTGGTTCTATCAATTGTCTCCACCTTTGAGTGGTAGGCTAACTTACTATTGAGAAGACTTTCTCCATTTCTTCACCAGAGAACTTGCTATTAGTAGGTAGAAATGTTACTGAGTTTGGTATGTAAATACCATATCTTGCAACTGTCTTGAATTCACTGACTAGTTCTAACAGTTTAATTTTTTTTTAGCATAAATGCCCATGTGATGATCTTCAAACAGAGATTTTTGTCTCTTTCCGTGTGGAAGTTGTTTATTTCTTTTTCTTGCCTGCTGGCTGGGACTTGGAACACTATGTTGAATAGAAGCAGTAAAGTGGACATTCTGGCCAAGGTTTAGAGAAGTCAAAAGTTGACAAGAACCTTTTGGGGAAAACAGTCTCTCTAATAAGATGCCAGTGATATTGAATATGAAATGGATTGGCAATGAAACGAAGTGAAAGTTTATCTCTCATTATATACAAATTTAAAATGGAAAAAAGACAAATTATAGACCCAAATTATGAAATTATTAGATAAAACATTAGGAAACATGCTTCATGATCTTGGGCAAGCCAAGAATATTTTAAGATCTAACTCCCAAATATCCATACCCAAAGCAAAAGTTTATTAATGAGATTATATCAGCCTAATACATTTCTACATGGTGAAGGAAATAAAATGTTAGGAGGAAAACCTGCAGAATGGGTGAAAATATTTGTGAATTACATACATGGTAAAGGGTTACTATCCAGAATAAGAGACTCTAACAGCTTAATACCAGAAAGTCTGTTAGGTCATGGACAAAGTTCTTATAGATGTTTCTCAGGAGAAGACATACAAATGCCCAATAAGAACAGAAGAAAGGCTGAACATCACTAATCACCAGGGAAATACACATCAAAATCAAAATCAGTAATCCCCACAGGCAAGTGAGAATGACTCCCAAAGGTGATGCATGCTAGCAAGCCATGTCGGACAAAGGGGGACCTTATATGGTGTTAGAAAAAAGGCCTATTTGGACAGCCATAATGGAAACTAGTATGGTAATTTCTCAAACAATAAAAAAGTAAAACAGCCATAAGATTTAGAAATCACAGCACTGACTATATTTCTGAAAGGATTGATGGTAGTATGTTGAAGGACTACATGTACACCCATGCTTACTATAGAGCTTCTTTTTTATTTATTTACATTTGAAATATTATCCCCTTTCTCTGCTTCACCTCTGCAAGCCCCCTATCCCATTCACCCTTACCCTGCCTCTATGGAGGTGCTCCCCTATCCACCTATCCACTCCTGCATCACTGCCCTAGCATTCCTCTACACTGGGGCATCAAGCCTTCGCAGGACCAATGGTTTCCCCCTCCCACTGATGCCAGATAAGGCCCCTTCAGCTCCTTCAGTCCTTCCCCTAACTCCTCCATTGGGGTTCTTGTGCTTAGTCTGATGGTTGGATGTGAGCCTCTGCATCTGTATTGGTCAGGATCTGACAGAACTAATAATAACTAAGGACTGGAATTAATCTAAGTGTCCAGCTGCAAGTATCTAGGAAGATACAGCATGTCTACAACAAGAGGAGACTAGCTGTCTGTGAAGAGGATCGGATCCTTTTATCTGTAACAGTATAGTTGGATCTGTAACATATTAAGTGAAAATACAAGCACAGCACAGGAAGACACACATCACATAATGTGGAATCAAAAGAGATCATTTGCAGAAAGCAGAAAGCATCAGGGCTGGAGAGTTGGCTCTGCCATTCAGAGCATTTGCGGCTCTTGCAGAAGACCTAACATTGGTTCTGAGGACCCAACTTCCTGGAACTCCACCTCTAGGAGATCGGATATCCTCTCTGACTTCAAGCAACTGCACTCATGTTCACAAACTTGTACACATACACACACATTTGAACACACACATGTGCACACACAATTTCAGACAGGAAATTTTTTATTAGATATTTTCTTTATTTACATTTCAAATGTTATCCCCTTTCAGAGACAGGTGAGTATAGAGGGGAACAGGGAGAAGTTGGGCTGTGGGTACCAAGTTCTAACTAATGGGAGGAATACGTCTGATGCTCTTATCCACCACACAGTGATTATAGTTAATGTGTTACATACTTTAAAATAAAATAATCAAAGAGAATTTTGAGTGTTTTCAATACAGAATCATGATAAAGTTTGAGACAGAGGATATTTTGATTAGTGTGATTTTATTCTTACAGAATGTATACATGTATTGGACTTTATTGTATCCCTCAAACATGCAACTATTTGAAAATTTGAAGACAGCATAAGCTTTCCTGTGGATAACAAGGATACTACTGTCTGCATTCCACTATTGAATCCTCACTATAGCTTATTACCATTCACTTCTTGAATTTACCTGTGAATCAATGATTCAGAATTAAGATATTTTTCTGAAAATTTGGATTATATGTTTTTTAAATTTCACTTTCAGATGTGTAACATTTCATGTGTGTGTGTGCGTTTTTTTTTACCCCAACTTTTCTTAAGTCAAATGGTAAGATGCTTTGATGGAGCCTGTAAATGAAGCCGTATTGAGTACTGCTTTGTTCCCACCTGCTGGCATGACCAAGCCACGAGAAGAACCCTCTATATTGCCCCCCTATAGAAAACAAACTTTGTTAATGAGTCCAGCTGGGTGGGGCTTGCTGTGTGCAAGCCAGTGAGCACAGAAGGCATGTCAAGACAGGTCTAGTTTGAGAGATGCTATACTTCTGACAGCCAGTTTTTCTTTGAGAACACCCAATGTCTTCAAATATGCCAGCCTTCCTTATTCTGAACAATAACGTGGGCTAGGATGCTTTTATCCAAGCTTCTTCTTTTTCTTCAACAGGGTCATATTTGTACAATGGTCTAATGGGACCCCAATCTCCTCACGCTTTCTTTTCCTCTAGGAAAACCTTAGGTGTTCCATCCAATTTAATGATCTGTTTTGGAGAAATACAATGAAACACATGGTTTAAGTGAAGTTGGTAGGACTATACCTGTGAGTTACCTTGTTTGAACATGAAAGGCATAGTATTAAAAGCACAGATAAAAAGTGCACTGTGTGCCGTGAGGGTGGAGAGGTGGCCCAGCGGTTGAGACTGCTGGTGCAGAGGAACTTAATCAGGCTCCCAGCACCCATTTCAGTTAGCTCACAGCCAACTGTAACTTCAGTTCTAGGGTGATCCAATGCTTCTCGTCTCCACAGTCACTTGCTCCATGAACTCATAGCCACATATACTTACGAATAATTGGAGAAAATATCTTAAAAATACAGTGTGGGCCACCGAGATGTCTCAGAACATAAATAAACTGGTCATACATGTGTGGCCATGTAAATTTGATCATGGGATCTCTCAGTGGAGGGAAAGTACAGCTTCCCCAAAGCTGTCCTCTAACCTCCACACTTGGACTGTGGTACCTGTGCAACCCCCACACTAATAAGTGAGATGCAAAGGTAATCTCAGATTTTAAAACACAGTGGGAGTGTTTGAAAAATAAATATGAATTTTTGTTGTGTCTAAGTAGCTAATGACATGATTAATATCAAAAATAAAATAACCACAAATGTGCAATGGATGAGGCAGGCTTTCTAGGAATTTTGAAGGAAGATGGTACATCCAGGCCAGAGCACGCTGAAATAAGGTTTGAGGAGTGTGCAAAAGCTGGCTGCATCCCACTGTAAGGAGTCACACGCAGATGTGCATGTTATCATGTAACTGTAACTCCACACAGTATTGGGCAGGAAATGCTTTGCAATGATTTTTAAATAAATATTTTTGAAATTAAAACATAATAACACTATTTTCTTCTTCCCATTGCTCCCTCTACCCCTTCCATGTACTTCCCTTGCTATTTCTCAAATTCATGGCCTATTTTCTTTAATTGCTACTCTTTCTTTCTCTCTTTCTCATATATGTATATATGTATATACACACACATACATGCATATATATTCTCTCTACACACACACATGCATATATATTCCTAAATATTTAACTATAACCTACTTGGTCTATATAATGTTCCTTGTATGTATATAATTCCAGGGCTGATCGCTTGGTATTGGATAATCAATTGGGTGGCTATACTCCCCATGGGGAATATTTTCTCTCACTCTTAGTACTCTATAGTTGACTGCAGCTCTTTGCCTAGAATCAAGGCCTCTTGAAGTTTCTCTCTTCCATGTTAGCATGTCCTTTGCTGTCCTCCTTGTCAAGTCTTGTTCAGACAGCCATGTTGCTGAAACTTCATGGATGCAGTTTCCCTGCCTGACATTTCTAGGAAATATAATCTGTCAGCAGACCTTTTGTTCTTCTGACTCTTATAGTCTTTCCATCCTGTTTTCTACAATTTCCTGAGCTTTAGGTAAATGAGTTCTGTTATAAATACATCAGTTGGGACTCAGCAACAGAGGATCATTTTTTCTCTGCTTTTTGATCAGTTGTGGTTTCTTTAATGACCTTTCTCTGTAACAAAGAGATGTGTCTTTGGTGAGGAGGGAGATATCCACTCATCTGTTGGGCTAAGAATAAATATAATGTAATCAGAAATTATGCTTGTAGCAGTAGCAGGTTTTCCTCTAAGACCCAGGACTTCACCAGCCCCAAGAAGTTGGCTAGGTTTCCAGTACAAGGCATGATTTCCCTCTTGCTGAGAGGGGCCTTAAATCCAATTAAAGAATAACCTGAGAATTGCAGATAGTATAGAGAGTTCATCAAGAGCATCATTTGGTTTCCCCTTAATAGAATCTTATATTAAAGTAGAGCATTTGTTGCTTAATTTATTGTGATACAAAAGGGTTACCCAAAATCCACACTTCAGATTCCTGGAGTTTTTAATACTATCCATTTTTCTCCTCCAAGATTTCTGCCAGGAGACTGAGTCTTTGATACATTTTCTTGTCCTGTCTACTAAGGCTCCTCTTGGCTGTAACAGTTTCTGATGTCCTCTGCAGTTGTGACAACTCCTCCTTAAGTACTTTGTAGAATATTCCTAGGTATTTTTTGTCTGAAATTTCTGTCACATAGGTCCAGGCAATGGAGAGATATGTTTTGGGGGAAGGAAGACCACAGAGGACCATTCCTAACAGGTCATATTCAGAGTGGCTACTGTCAATTACCAGTGGTACTCTTGGCCTTGGCCTTCTTGCTGCAGTAGTGTTGGCCAGATTTTTCCATGTAAAGTTACTACTTTTATTTTCTCCTATTTCTTTTACTGTACACTTCGGAAGTAAGACACTGCATACAGTCTATATTTAAGACTGGGAAGTTAGGCTCTCCCTATTTGAGAATGGAGTGTTTCCTTTAAGTTACTTGGAATTTGTGTGTCTAGGAAATCTTTCTTCTTTCCCATGTATTTATTAATTTTGTCATTTATTTAGATTAGCATATATATATATATATACATTTGATTTATAAACTAATAAATCTTTATTGTGTTGCTCCAATCATTGCAGATGTGGCTTCTGGGAGTTTTTTCTTTTTTTTTTTTTTTTTTTTTTTTTTATTCGATATAATTTATTTACATTTCAATTGATTTCCCCTTTTCTAGCCCCCCCCCTCCCCGAAAGTCCCGCAAACCCCCTTCTCTTCCCCTGTCCTCCCACCCACCCCTTCCCACTTCCCGGTTCTGGTTTTGCTGAATACTGTTTCACTGAGTCTTTCCAGAACCAGGGGCCACTCCTCCTTTCTTCTTGTACCTCATTTGATGTGTGGATTATGTTTTGGGTATTCCAGTTTTCTAGGTTAATATCCACTTATTAGTGAGTGCATACCATGATTCACCTTTTGAGTCTGGGTTATCTCACTTAGTATGATATTCTCTAGCTCCATCCATTTGCCTAAGAATTTCATAAATTCATTGTTTCTAATGGCTGAATAGTACTCCATTGTGTAGATATACCACATTTTTTGCATCCACTCTTCTGTTGAGGGATACCTGGGTTCTTTCCAGCATCTGGCAATTACAAATAGGGCTGCTATGAACATAGTAGAACATGTATCCTTATTACATGGTGGGGAGTCTTCTGGGTATATGCCCAGGAGTGGTATAGCAGGATCTTCTGGAAGTAAGGTACCCAGTTTTCGGAGGAACCGCCAGACTGATTTCCAGAGTGGTTGTACCAATTTGCAACCCCACCAGCAGTGGAGGAGTGTTCCTCTTTCTCCACATCCTCTCCAACACCTGCTGTCTCCTGAATTTTTAATCTTAGCCATTCTGACTGGTGTAAGATGAAATCTCAGGGTTGTTTTGATTTGCATTTCCCTAATGACTAATGAAGTTGAGCATTTTTTAAGATGTTTCTCCGCCATCCGAAGTTCTTCAGGTGAGAATTCTTTGTTTAACTCTGTACCCCATTTTTTAATAGGGTTGTTTGGTTTTCTGGAGTCTAACTTCTTGAGTTCTTTATATATATTGGATATTAGCCCTCTATCTGATGTAGGATTGGTGAAGATCTTTTCCCAATTTGTTGGTTGCCGATTTGTCCTCTTGATGGTGTCCTTTGCCTTACAGAAACTTTGTAATTTTATGAGGTCCCATTTGTCAATTCTTGCTCTTAGAGCATACGCTATTGGTGTTCTGTTCAGAAACTTTCTACCTGTACCGATGTCCTCAAGGGTCTTCCCCAATTTCTTTTCTATTAGCTTCAGAGTGTCTGGCTTTATGTGGAGGTCCTTGATCCATTTGGATTTGAGCTTAGTACAAGGAGACAAGGATGGATCAATTCGCATTCTTCTGCATGCTGACCTCCAGTTGAACCAGCACCATTTGTTGAAAAGGCTATCTTTTTTCCATTGGATGTTTTCAGCCTCTTTGTCGAGGATCAAGTGGCCATAGGTGTGTGGGTTCATTTCTGGATCTTCAATCCTGTTCCATTGATCCTCCTGCCTGTCACTGTACCAATACCATGCAGTTTTTAACACTATTGCTCTGTAGTATTGCTTGAGGTCAGGGATACTGATTCCCCCAGATTTTCTTTTGTTGCTGAGAATAGTTTTAGCTATCCTGGGTTTTTTGTTGTTCCAGATGAATTTGATAATTGCTCTTTCTAACTCTGTGAAGAATTGAGTTGGGATTTTGATGGGTATTGCATTGAATCTGTATAGTGCTTTAGGCAAAATGGCCATTTTAACTATATTGATTCTACCGATCCAGGAGCATGGGAGGTTTTCCCATTTTTTGAGGTCTTCTTCCATTTCCTTCTTCAGAGTCTTGAAGTTCTTGTCATACAGATCTTTCACATGTTTGGTAAGAGTCACCCCAAGATACTTTATACTGTTTGTGGCTATTGTGAAGGGGGTCATTTCCCTAATTTCTTTCTCAGCCTGCTTATCCTTTGAGTATAGGAAGGCCACTGATTTGCTTGAGTTGATTTTATAACCTGCCACTTTGCTGAAGTTGTTTATCAGCTGTAGGAGCTCTCTAGTGGAGTTCTTTGGGTCACTTAGGTAGACGATCATGTCGTCTGCAAATAATGATAGTTTGACTTCTTCCTTTCCAATTTGTATCCCTTTGACCTCCTTATGTTGTCGAATTGCCCGAGCTAGTACCTCAAGTACAATATTGAAAAGATAAGGAGAAAGGGGGCAGCCTTGTCTGGTCCCTGATTTCAGTGGGATTGCTTCAAGTTTCTCTCCATTTAGTTTGATGCTGGCTACCGGTTTGCTGTATATTGCTTTTACTATGTTTAGGTATGGGCCTTGAATTCCTGTTCTCTCCAAGACTTTAAGCATGAAGGGATGCTGAATTTTGTCAAATGCTTTTTCAGCATCCAATGAAATGACCATGTGGTTTTGTTCTTTGAGTTTGTTTATGTAGTGGATTGTATTGATGGATTTCCGTATATTGAACCAACCCTGCATTCCCGGAATAAAGCCTACTTGATCATGGTGGATGATCGTTTTGATGTGTTCTTGGATTCGGTTGGCAAGAATTTTATTGAGTATTTTTGCATCGATGTTCATAAGGGAAATTGGTCTGAAGTTCTCTTTCTTTGTTGGGTCTTTGTGTGGCTTTGGTATCAGCGTAATTGTGGCTTCGTAGAAGGAATTGGGTAGTGTTCCTTCTGTTTCTATTTTGTGGAATAGTTTGAAGAGTATTGGTGTTAACTCTTCTTTGAAGGTCTGGTAGAATTCTGCACTGAAGCCATCTGGTCCTGTGCTTTTTTTGGTTGGAAGACTTTCTATGACTCCTTCTATTTCTTTAGGCTTTATGGGACTGTTTAGATGGTCTAGTTGGTCCTGATTTAATTTTGGTATTTGGTATCTGTCAAGGAAATTGTCCATTTCCTCCAGATTCTCCAGTTGTGTTGAGTATAGGCTCTTGTAGTAGGATCTGATGATTTTTTGGATTTCCTCAGTTTCCGTTGTTATATCTCCCTTTTCATTTCTAAGTTTGTTAATTTGGATACTTTCTCTGTGCCCTTTGGTCATTCTGGCTAAGGGTTTATCTATCTTGTTGATTTTCTCAAAGAACCAGCTCCTGGTATTGTTGATTTTTTGTATGGTTCTCTTTGTTTCTACTTGATTGATTTCGGCCCTGAGTTTGATGATTTCCTGCCTTCTACTCCTCCTGGGCGAAATAGCTTCTTTTTGTTCTAAGGCTTTCAGGTGTGTCATTAAGCTGGTAATGTATGCTCTCTCCATTTTCTTTTTGGAGGCACTCAGGGCTATGAGTTTTCCTCTTAGCACTGCTTTCATTGTGTCCCATAGGTTTGGGTATGTTGTGTTTTCATTTTCATTGTGTTCTAAAAAGTCTTTAATTTCTTTCTTTATTTCTTCCTTGACCAAGGTATCATTGAGTAGAGTATTGTTCAGTTTCCACGTGTATGTGGGCTTTCTGTTGTTTCTGTTGCTATTGAAGACCACTTTTACTCCATAGTGATCAGATAGGAGGCATGGGATTAGTTCGATCTTCTTATATTTGTTGAGGTCTGTCTTGTGACCAATTATATGGTCGATTTTGGAGAAGGTACCATGAGGTGCTGAGAAAAAGGTATATTCTTTTGTTTTAGGATAGAATGTTCTATATATATCTGTTAAATCTAATTGGTCCAAAGCTTCAATTAGTTTCATTGTGTCCCTGTTTAGTTTCTGTTTTCCTGATCGGTCCATTGAGGAAAGTGCAGTGTTGAAGTCACCCACAATTATTGTGTTAGGTGCAATGTGTGCTTTTAGTTTTAATAAAGTTTCTTTTACGAAAGAGGGTGCCCTTGCATTTGGTGCATAGATGTTCAGGATTGACAGTTCTTCTTTTTGTATTTTTCCTTTGACCAGCAAGAAGTGTCCCTCAGGGTCTCTTTTGATGACTTTGGGTTGAAAGTCAATTTTATCTGATATTAAAATGGCTACTCCAGCTTGTTTCCTGAGACCATTTGCTTGTAAAATTGTCTTCCAGCCTTTTACTCTAAGGTAGTGTTTGTCTTTGACCCTGAGGTGTGTTTCCTGTAAGCAGCAAAATGTAGGGTCCTGTTTACGTATCCATTCAGTTAGTCTGTGTCTTTTTATTGGGGCATTAAGTCCATTGATGTTAAGAGATAGTAAGGAATAGTGATTGTTACTTCCTATCATTTTTGACGTTATTTTTTAAATTTGAATGCTTAACTTCTTTTGGGTTTGATGAAAGGTTACTATCTTGCTTTTTCCAGGGTGAAGTTTCCCTCCTTGTATTGGTGTTGTCCTCCTATTATCCTTTTTAGGGCCGGGTTTGTGGATAGATATTGGGTAAACTTGGTTTTGTCATGAAATATCTTAGTTTCTCCATCTATGGTGATTGAGAGTTTTGCTGGATATAGTAGTTTTGGTTGGCATTTGTGTTCTCTTAGAGTCTGCATGAGATCTGCCCAGGACCTTCTAGCCTTCATAGTCTCAGGTGAAAAGTCAGCTGTGATTCTGATAGGTCTTCCTTTATATGTTACTTGGCCTTTTTCTCTTACTGCCTTTAGTATTCTTTCTTTGTTTAGAACATTTGGTGTTTTGATTATTATGTGACGGGAAGTATTTCTGTTCTGGTCCAGTCTGTTTGGAGTTCTGTAGGCTTCTTGTATATTCATGGGCATCTCTCTCTTTAGGTTAGGGAAGTTTTCTTCCATAATTTTATTGAAGATGTTTGCTGGCCCTTTAAGTTGTAAATCTTCACTCTCATCTATGCCTATAATCCTTAGGTTTGGTCTTCTCATTGTGTCCTGGATTTCCTGGATATTTTGGGTTACAAGCTTTTTGCATTTTGCATTTTCTTTAACTGTTGAGTCCATGGTTTCTATGGAATCTTCAGCATCTGAGATTCTTTCTTCTATCTCTTGTATTCTGTTGTTGATATTTGCATCTCTGTCCCCTGATTTCTTCCCAAGGCTTTCTATCCCCAAAGTTGTCTCCCTTTGAGTTTTCTTAGTTGTTTCTACTTCTGATTTTAGATCCTGGATGGCTTTGCTTAGCTCCTTCACTTGCATGTTTGTGTTTTCCTGTAATTCTTTAAGAGATTTTTGTGTTTCCTCTTTCATGACCTCAGCCTGTTGACCAAAGTTCTCCTGTATTTCTTTAAGAGATTTTTGTGTTTCGTCTTTCATGACCTCAGCCTGTTGAGCAAAGTTCTCCTGTATTTCTTTAAGTGTTTTTTGCATTTCCTCCTTGTTGGCTTTTGTATTCTCCTGGATTTCTTTCAATGATTTTTGTGTTTCCCTTGCAAGGGCTTCTAACTTTTGATCCATTTTCTCCTGAATTTCTTTATGTATGACCTTCATGTGTTCCTGTACCAGCATCATGACCAGTGATTTTAAATCCAAATCTTGTTTTACTGGTGTTCTGGGGTATCCAGGACATGTTGGTAGAGGAGAATTGGGTTCAGATGTTGCCATATTGCCTTGATTTCTGTTAGTGACGTTCCTGCGTTTGCCTTTTGCCATCTAGTTCTCACTGGTGTTAGTTTATCTTCTCAGTGCTGGACTCACCAGTGCAAGCTGCCCCTTCCCAGTTGGCCTCTGGTGCACAGCTTACCTCCTGCACTGCTTGTAGACAGTGTGCTGCTGCCCAGGCTGTTCAGATCCCAAAGCAGGCACCCGAAGGCTCCCGCTGGGGCCCGCTGGATTCACTGGAGCACACTGACTTCTCCCAGCTGGCCACCCTGAAGCCCAGCTAGCCACTTGCAGGACTTGGAGATGTAATGCTGCCGCCCAGACTGATCTGGATCCGGAAGCGGAGAGAGTAGAGCTAAGGGCTTCTGCCTGAGGCCTTGCCCCAGATTGTGTCTGTGGAGCAGATGGAGCCCGTGTGCACTCCCAGGGAGTGCTGACGGTGTATGCTACTGTGACCTCCCCTGTGTTCCGCTCACTCCGCTGGGCAGCCGATCCGCCAACCGGGCTGTCGCACACAAGGTTAGCCTGGCCGCCCAGTCCCTGAGTCCAGGCAAAAGCCTGGGAGGCCAAGGTCCGAGCAAAGTTCCCCTAGGGCTATGACTGTTAATTGGGTCTGCCAGGTGACTAGGATGGCGGGCGTGCGCGCCCGCGCTCCCTGAAAGCGCCAGGAGAGTCTGATTTGCTAACAATCACCTGGGCGGGTTGACTCACAGATGGCCCACCAAGCCGCCCAGTTCTTGGGGTCAGTCCTGTGCCTTTTGGGGCCTGGACCCCCGCTTTGTTAGCCTTAGGCTATGCCTGTTACAGGTCTGCCCGCCTGAGCTCTCTGTTGTCCTGCAGGCAAAATGGCGGCGGCGGCGTGCTCACAGGCCTGTGCAAAAAAACCTCCTGCCTGGGTTGGCACCCCGATGGCCCCCCGACCCGCCCAGGGCCTGGGTGCAGGCCAACGCCCGTCGGGCTCAGACCACCGCGGTGTTGGCCTCGTATTATGTTTGTGTACCTCAGTCCGATCCGTGGAGTACGGAACCAAGATGGATGAGCCTCTCCTGACTGGTGGGAGGCCGAGTTCTGAAGTGGCCTCCGTGCAGGAAAGGCACCGCACAATTGCAGCTGCTTGCTGCCCAGCTGGTCAGCGAAGGTCAGTGGTCGTGGGCGCAGGGCCTAACTGGTCCCTGTGACGCCTTGGTTCCACTGCTGATGGCCCTTCAGCTGGAGCAGCCACTGCTGCCGCTGCCGCCGCCGCCGAAATCCCGAGTTTTTTCAATTGGCCTATTGGCTTTGTCTTGACGTCTCTACATCACCATGGCTTCTAAGAAAACAATGTACTTTTTTGGTACCACAAGATGTTCCAGACTTACTTTGTGTTCTTCCATTTCTAGTCCTTAGCCTTGCACCATTTTTCAAAAACATCCCAGTTCTTTTTAATTTAAATTCCAGTTATTGCCCTCCTCCAGGTGCCCTTTCCCACAGTTTCTCATCCCATTTCTCCTCCCTCTTGCCTCAAGATGGTGCTCCCTCCACCAGACATCCCCCTTCCCTAGGGCTTCTAGTCTCTCAAGGATTAGGTGTATCTTCTCCCACTGGTGCCAGACTAGGCAATCCTCTGCTATATATGCCAGGGTCCCATTTTAGTTTCAGGAGGTTTCACTTATCATGTAAAGGCTGACCTATCAGAACTACACCAGACTTCTTAACAGAGATTCTAAAATCCAGAACATCATGGACAGATGTCATCCAGGCCCTAAGAGAACACAAATGCCAGCCCAGGCTACTATGCCCAGCAAAACTCTCAATTATCATAGATGGAGAAATGAAGATATTCCATGACAATACCAGTTTAAACATCTTTCTACTAATCCAGCCATACAGAGGATACTGGAAGGAAAATGCCAACACAAGGAGGGTAAATACGTCCAAGAAAACACGAGAAATTAAACATCTCACAAAAAAACAAAAGAAGTGAACCATACACACATAATACCACAGCAACAAAAATAACAGGAACTAAAAATCATCCATCTCTAATATTTCTCAACATCAATGGACTCAATTCCTCAATAAAAAGACACAAGCTAACAGACTAGATAGGATCCAGCATTTTGTTGCATACAAGAGACACACCTCAGTGACAAAGACAGACACTACCTCAGAGTAAGGGGCTGGAAAAAATTTTTTCAAGAAAATGGTCCCAAGAAACAAGCTAGAGTTGCTATTATAATATTCAATAAAATAGACTTTTAACCAAAAGTTATCAAACAAGATGAGGAAGGACTCTTTATATTTATCAAAGAAAAATCCACCAGGAGGAAGTTTCATCTATGTCCCAAATGCAAGGGCATCCACATTCATAAAAGAAATTTTACTTAAGCTCATAACACACATTGAACCTCACACATTATTAGTGGGAGGCTTCAACACCACCCTCTCACCAATGGAGAGGCTGTAGAACCAACTTATGAGTAGAAAGATTTTGATGTAGCCAAGATTTTTGTAGGGCCCTACTTTGCTCCACCATAAGTGATAGTCTGTGAATTTTTTTTATATATAAGATTTGTGAAACAGAATCATCTGTCTAAACAACTGATCTCAAAGAAGTTATCAAGAAACCAAATCAGAGCTGCAGCTGGGGATTTCTCAGCTCAGTCTTCAGCAGGAGCTGAGGTGATAGTGGTCATGTAGTGTGTCTTAGTCAGGGTTTCTATTCCTGCACAAACATCATGACCAAGAAGCAAGTTGGGGAGGAAAGGGTTTATTGAGCTTACACCTTCCACATTGCAGTTCATCACTAAAAGAAGTCAAGATTGGAACTCAAGCAGGACAGGAAGCAGGAGCTGATGCAGAGGCCATGGAGCGATGTTTCTTACTGGCTTGCTTCCCCTGGCTTGCTCAGATTGCTCTCTTATAGAACCCAAGAATACCAGCCCAGGGATGGCACCACCCACAAGGGGCCCTCCCCACTTGATCACTAATTGAGAAAATGCCCCACAGCTGGATCTCATGGAGGCACTTCCCCAACTGAAACTCCTTTCTCTGTGATAACTCCAGCCTGTGTCAAGTTGACACGCAAAACTAGCCAGTACATAGTGCTTGGGGTATTGCTCAGACTTATTTCAAGGCCTATCAGCTTCTCTGCATTCCAGTGTTCTTGTTTTCATAACCAGAACAATTGATCAACTTAGCATGTGTTTTTGAGTATTGAGTGTGCCAGGGTGTGTGAGTGGATTGTGACATTCACTGACAAATAAGATGGCTGTGTAAGGATTTAGTGTTAAAATACTAATATCAATAATGAGATAAAAGGTGTAATATTTTTTCTTTCAAAGAAAGTTTAGTATCAAGTGAGCATTAAATTTTAATATTTAAATGTATACATAAAAATATTAGGAAAGGTTTTATGTGGATCTGGTGAGATGGCTTAGTGGGTAAAGACACTTGCCTCTGAAGCCACATGAAGTGACTTTGATGCTAAGAACCCATGTAGATGTGAGAGGCATGAATTGACTTTACCAAGTTGTCCTCTGATCTCCATCCATACTTACACAATGGCAAGTATGTACCTACAATAATAAAATAAAATATAAAGTAAAATAAAATAAAATTTCTAAAGAAGTTATTCCTTCAAGGATGACAAGAAGTAAGGAATGAATTAACTGAAAAAATATGACTTGGATGGGTTATTCTCACTGTCCGTTGGCTTTCAAAGGGGAAGGTTATATGAGGGATCATGAAAGTTTAGTGTGACTAACAGTAAAATCCCTGGCTAGCATCACAGTATTCAAGAGATTATCAATAGCAGTGAGTGAGTAGGAGAAGACTAAGGAAGAAAACCAATATTTTCCTCCCAGAAAACCAGGCTATTAAATGTTTGCATTTGGTGTGTATATTACTGTGTTTAGTCTCATGTCAAAGGCCACATACTTCTCAAAGTCCAAGATCAAGATGCTGTTGGTGATGATTTTTCTTGAGGCCGCTCTCCATGGCTTATGCTCAACTGATTTTTCATTGGGTCTTCCCAAGTTAGTCCCCTCAATATATATGTATGTGTATATATGCACGTGAGTGTATTTGTGTGTGTGTATGTGTGTGTGTGTGTGAAGGAGATACTTTTCTTGTCTCTTTCTTATATAATGTACTATCTAGTTGTACGTGAGCATGACATAAGAGTCAAATGAGAAGAGGGAACCTCAATTGAGAAAATGCTGCCATAAGATTGGGGCATAGGCAAGGCTGTAGAGGATTTTTTAAATCAGTGATTGATGTTGGAGGAAGGACATACCTACCCCATTATGGGTGATACTACCTTGGACAAGTGGTCCTGGGTTCTATCACCCAGCAAACCAGCTCTATAACTGAGCAAACCCCAAGGAGCAAGTCGGTAAGCACCTTTCCCCATGGCCTCTGCATGAGCTCCTGCCTCCCGGTTCCTGTGTTTAAGTTCCTGATCTTAACTACCTTTGATGATGGACTGTGATGCAGAAGTGGAAGCCAAACAAACTATTTCCTCTCCAGTTTGTTTTTTGGCCATAGTATTTTCTCAGCAGTAGTATCTCTTACCAAGACATATCTGTCCTATTGAAAGAGAATCCCTTTTCCTTTGTGGATTAAAAGAAAGGGATACAAGGAAAAAAAACTTTGCCTGAGTAGTAAAAGAGAAACATTCCCCATCTAGAACCTCAGGAAAAAGTTGACATGCTTGTCTCTAGACAGAGTAAAGTGGTACAGCCTGATCGCCCTTCATGTGATCCCATTGGGGATGTGTCTGCAAGAAACTTAATCAGAGAAGCATTTAAACAAGACAGGCACCACTCACTGAAATTGTAAATTGTCCTGAAAAGAATTCATTTTGTATTGTATAGCTGGTCCTGATGTGTTAGGGTCATACCAACATTCATATTTTTAATTTTTTAAAAAATTTTATTTTATCATTTTGCTTTTTTTTTTTACAAACCAGATTTATCCCCCTCCTGGTCCACTCTCTGACTGTTCCACATCCCATACCTCCTCCACGTCCCATCTCCACTACAGTTTCTGCACCTTCCCCCAAGATCTCTTTCTGAAGTTATGCAATAGCTTTTAAACAAAAAATTTCTATAAATTCTTTCATTCCCAGTGGGTGGTTCAGCCAGGCTAGAGAACCTAAATTTTATTTGGTGTATTTATGATTACTTATCAAATTACCCATTTAATAGTCAGGTTACATACTTTCCATGGAACAGCTTAGGACATAGTAGAGACAAGAACTTTGGTAATAATGTCCCGCCTTCCATTGTCACACAGTGCATTTGGGATAATAGCACACACCTACAGCAATTATCGTGAAAGTCACCAGAGTTCACATTTCTCCATTACTTCCTGTGGACTAGACATTTTCAACACAGACGTTTATTTAGGCTTCTCATGAATTCAGAAAGCTCCAGGAGATTGGTAATAATCACCACAAGCTTTGAACAGATGTTGTAGAAACATAGCTAAGGGAGAGACTCTAGTTCCTCAACACTGCACAGCAAGAAGCAGAGAAACCGGGATTTGAACCTGTTTAGAAACTCCAAACTCCAGTTCTTGGGGCTGTGTGAAAAATGAGTCTGGTGCAAACTGAGACAGATCTGGCTTTGAGGGTAAGGTGTGAAAAGGTAATTTAATGAAGAGATACTTGGTTCTAGTGCATGGTTTAGCAGACTCTAAGTGCATGTAAGTGGGTATAGCCAGGAGTGTCAAGACTGCAGGGAGGTATGCGATTGCAAGGCAAGTTGGTGGTAATAGTATTGGCTGAGGTCAGATTATGAGGAGTAGTAGGAACTAAGCTAATGAGTTTGAAAATTACCACAGAGGAATTAACAAATTACATTTTGCATGGGTGAGAGCATGGGGAAGGAATTCTTTAAAAATCATAATCTAATTGGAAAAATGGATTAAATATGAGGGGGAAGATGAAAGTGAACTGTAATACATAGTTCTCAAATTCAGCTGTGTACAGAATCACTAGGGGATTTTTTTTTTAAACCTAATGTCAGGGCCCCACTTCAGTTCCATTTAATCAGAATCTCTGAGGTTAAGACTAGGTACAAGATTTCTTTACAGCTCCCCCAGGTGATTCTAACGTGCAGCCAGGGCTGGGAATCACTGAGTTAGATTATTGCAATCATACAGCATATAATAAGTTTTTGAGCTAGGATGATAGCAGGGGAAATGACAGAATGAAGCAGGAACCGTGGAGGTAAAGAGGAAGTGACAACCATACCATTTCAGGAGCAATTATTACAGGTAGGGAGGCAAGAAGGAGAGACAAAGATGCTAAGTAGTAAGAGAAACAATGCTGGGTCAGCGAAGGCATCTGTCTTGGGTATGCAAAGATCCAAAGAACAGAAGATCTGGGGAGTCAGATGTCTGTGGACCGGATCAAAGGACAAAAGCTAGGCTGTGATATATAGACTGGGAATTATATGTATATGAAATATGTTTGAAATGAGAAAAGACAAAACCTTGGAGAGAGAACACACAAAGAGAAAAGGGTGTAACTTCATGTTTCAGGGTGGAACTGCTCAGGTTTAATGGCAGTAAAGAGAGAAATGGCAGAGAAGAGGCACAGTCTACAGATTCAGAGAGGGAGTTCAACCAGGCCAATCAGACAGGTGATTGGAATTGGGAGGGGGTGGTCATGAATGATGTGGCTGAAGATGAAAAATTCAACACGCTGATTATGTGTCTCATCTAGGCCAGTGACCTCAATACTCAATGATAGCACTACTATGGTTGTCACTGCTGTGGCTTCCTACCTGGGGCTCTGCAGCCCATAATTTTGCTTGCTGACAATGCAGTCTGATCTTTCTTCTTGATGAGAAAAAGAACACACACTGACTACATGCTCCTGCCTATTAAAAGATATTTCTCACATTAGACTTGAACCTTGGTCATTTTTAACCACTTAAAAGAGCTGTATCTTGGCTTCTGTGTTGGACAATAGAGGCAGGATTCAACTATAGTGAGTTGGGAATTGTGAAGAGATGGTTACCCAAATGCATAAAGGTGTGTTGGAAAATCTACAGGCTTGTGTTAAGCTTACACAAGATAGACTAGCATAGATGTCATTTTTATATTCTTGAAAAAGAAAAGAAAAACAGCTGTCAGCATGTAGTTCTCAAGATGTTGAATATGTGCCTTTTGGATGAGTTGATCTGGAGACCAGTGGACCAACATAGGGAAGTGTGTGTCTGGCAATGTCTTTCATGACGTCCTGGTGATCAGCATCGGTGATATTTGATGATAAAACATGGCATACATAAACAAGAGCTGAATAAAGCGTAGAAGGAGAACTTGGTGAGGAATGAAACATGTTGGTTTCACTTAGTAACTTTTACCCAGAGAATATGTGCTCTCTCAGTTCTAAACCCTCTTTCTCTAAAATGGGTCCCTCTCTAAAAGGATACAATGGCAGCTGCCTTTTTCTAGCACAGAGGACTGAATAAGCATCAAACAAACCAATATATTGGAACAGGACTTTCATTCCAGAAAGTGTCATTAGATTTCAAAGATGATTTCTATTGATTTCAGTGCTGAACAGCAAACCAAAAGGGCCACTGTTATAATCCCCATCACACATGAACTTGCCATGTCACACTGTAATGGCACTGGTGCTGGAGGTGGAGTTGAGGTTGGCAGCCAGTTGACTTTAAAGGATAATATCCTTGATTATTCAGGATCTGATGTAGTCATAAAGTTCTCTATTTTTTTGTTATTTGACAGTAAAGTACATTTAAATAGTGAAATATAATCATATTTGCCATCCCCCTATTTCATCCCTTAACGCATTTCCTCCTAACTTCATATCTTTATGAAAAAATATAAGCTAAGTCCAGTTAGTGCTGCTCACATGCTTGCCATATATATATATGCACACACACACACAGACATCTCTCCCGCCTGTGTGTGTGTGTGTGTGCGCGCGCGCGCGTGTATGTGCATGTATCTTCCCCACACTAAATGTTACATACCAATTCAATTATATACACACTTACATTTCTACTAATAATGAACCACAAAGAAGATTGTAGTTCTATAAAATTATAATGTAGCTTGTGACTTAAGGGAAAGAAACATAATAATAAACTCCATTGAAAACAAACAGAAGGAAAGAAATAATAAATCTCAGAGGAGAAATAACTAAAAGAGACTAAAACCAAAAGATCACAAAATGAAGAACTGGAATTTTCAAATGTATAAACTCACACATGCAATGCATGCACGCATACTCACAAAGAAAAAATAGATAAACGTATTAGACAAATACATTGACTAAGAAAATAGATTCAAATAAAGTGAAAGACTGCAAAAGAAAGACATTTTAACTGGCATTACAGAAATACAAAGGATCATTACATATTGTTATGATACAGCATCAGCATACAGAAATGTATAACTTTTTGTACAACAAAAATAAATTATCTGGAGGAAATCAACATCTGAAAATAAAACTTAATCCTAATTCTAAAAGTTACAAATGAAAACTTGGGTACAGCTTCACCAAAGGTGTAGAAAACTCACAACAATATCAACACTACAAAATGTTTGTGAAAGAAATTAAAAATGGGCTGGTGGTACTGATCTATAGTCCTAGCTACTAAGAAAGTTAACCAGGAAGATTGCTAATTCAATGTCTATCAGCTTGGGTTATTTAGTTAAGCCCCGTGGATCTACCTTGACCAGTGAGGCCCTTCCTTCTCAATCTACAAGTATTTTTGAAGAAAGAAGCTTCCTGCCCTTGGTAGTATTAAAATCAAAAGGACCACCTGTAAGAAATTACAGACAAGAGTTTTATTGACCAGATGTGTTAGATTAGGCAGGTTTTAAATTCATACCCAATTACCTAAGTTTACAGGTAAGAAAAGTTTGTTTTAACCTGCCAAATAATAGATTTCCACATTCTGATTCATATCATCTAAAAGTCTCAGTACCTATAGACAAGCTTTTTCTCTTAATTTTATCATCTTAAAAATGTTTTCTTGCATTGACCACAGATGAGTTTGTTTTGCCAGAAGGAAGAGGAACATGTACATCACCAGTGGTAAATTTGGGGCTTAGAAATTGGAAGTTTCCCACTGTTCTTTTGGGCAAATGTTTGGGGATTTTAATAGCGATTTTTCCAGATCATCAAACTGATTCCTCTCAGAATTTCTTAAAGAACAAGTGTGCTAAAACAAACCAGCTAGCATTCTGTTGTCCAGTGTCAAGCTACTATGAATAAAAAGGGTCAGATGGCCTGCACTGTATCTGGGGCAGCGGATGCTGTGTTTATTAAGTGGGCCCTGCTCAGGTTGCAGGCAATTTAGCCATCTCCTTTCTTCAGTCTTTGCATCTTTATTTTAATTGTGTTTCATGCTAAAGTCACAAGTCTTGAATTTTTATTTATTTTTGTCATCTTGGACAATCTTATTTGACAAACAAGTATTACAAATGGGAACAGCTCTGTTAGAAGAGCTTTAAATAATGATTCTTTGAATGATGGCAATGACTCTGTACATAGATGATTTGGAATTATTCTCAATGCCATGTAAAAAGACCAGATAATATCCAAGATCTCAGAGATAGCACACTGGGAAAGGTTTGGAATTCTTTCTCTCTTTACAAAGAAGCCCATGTACTCAGTGTGTCAAGCTTTTTCCTTTCATTTCTTTTCTCTTGGTTTTTAGAATGTGAGCACAGATTGCTCACACTCTATAATGACTTTCTAATGAAAGCAGGAAGGGCCGGATGCATTGGAAAGCTGGCCTGCAGGTCTTCCAAATGTTGGAATATAGAGATCGCCCATCCTTGTGACTTAATCCCATGGGACACAGAGCTGAGTACAAAGGTCCTCAATCTTGGTGTGCAAATTTTCACAGAAAAAAATCACAGGATTCCCTTACAACACACATTCCTTTCTGTCCCCAGGGGGAAAAGTAACTACATCATAATGATATGAACAGAGGAGGCATCCAGAAAAATTAGCCAATCACGGGTCTTCAGAATAGACAATCGGTACAGGGAGAAAGTTTCTGAACAGAACACCAATAGCGTATGCTCTAAGAGCAAGAATTGACAAATGGGACCTCATAAGGTTACAGAGTTTCTGTAAGGCAAAGGACACCATCAAGAGGACAGATCGGCAACCAACAAATTGGGAAAAGATCTTCACCAATCCTACATCAGATAGAGGGCTAATATCCAATATATATAAAGAACTCAAGAAGTTAGACTCCAGAAAACCGAACAACCCTATTAAAAAATGGGGTACAGAGTTAAACAAAGAATTCTCACCTGAAGAACTTCGGATGGCGGAGACGCATCTTAAAAAATGCTCAACTTCATTAGTCATTAGGGAAATGCAAATCAAAACAACCCTAAGATTTCATCTTACACCAGTCAGAATGGCTAAGATTGAAAATTCAGGAGACAGCAGGTGTTGGAGAGGGTGCGGAGAAAGAGGAACACTCCTCCACTGCTGGTGGGGTTGCAAATTGGTACAACCACTCTGGAAAGCAGTCTGGCAGTTCCTCCGAAAACTGGGCACCTCACTTCCAGAAGATCCTGCTATACCACTCCTGGGCATATACCCAGAGGATTCCCCACCATGTAATAAGGATACATGCTCTACTATGTTCATAGCAGCCCTATTTATAATTGCCAGATGCTGGAAAGAACCCAGGTATCCCTCAACAGAGGAGTGGATGCAAAAAATGTGGTATATCTACACAATGGAGTACTATTCAGCCATTAGAAACAATGAATTCATGAAATTCTTAGGCAAATGGATGGAGCTAGAGAACATCATACTAAGTGAGGTAACCCAGACTCAAAAGGTGAATCATGGTATGCACTCACTAATAAGTGGTTATTAACCTAGAAAACTGGAATACCCAAAACATAATCCACACATCAAATGAGATACAAGAAGAAAGCAGGAGTGGTCCCTGGTTCTGGAAAGACTCAGTGAAACAGTATTTGGCAAAACCAGAACGGGGAACTGGGAAGGGGTGGGAGGGAGGACAGGGGAAGAGAAGGGGGCTTACGGTTCCTTTCTTTTTGAGGCTGTGACAAGGCACAGATCATGACAGACCAGTGAGCCAAGCCCTCACCTCATGGATCTGATGTGAAGAAGAGAGGAAAGGAGGCCTGTTTCCCAGCATCCCCTTCAAGGGTACACCCCCACGGGACCCAAATTGTCCCACTAGGTCCTATGTGTTAAGATTTCCACTTTCTCCCACCAATGCTAGGGTGGAGTGGGTGTCTTGAGAGCCCACGGGTCTTCAGAGACATTTCTGATCAGAAGTACAGCAATATGGAAGTCTAGTGCATGCTTAGTAAATGTGGTTTCCCATTTCCTTCTATTGCCTCAAGGTTGTGGAAAGTCTTACATGGAAGGATGCCATGTAAAAAGACCATATAATATCCAAAATCTCAGAGATAGCACACTGGGAAAGGTCTTGATGTTAGAGGGCAACAAGGCTCGGGCTGCCTGCCTGCAGAAAGTAGGAAGGAAAACAAGTCATCACTAGAAGTTGAGGAAAAGGACTGCCAATAAGGAGCTAAGGGAGCTACATTATTCACCACCTACTTTACAGTTTTCAAGTTTTAGTATATAGCCATTGATGCTTGCTTTAAAAAGAACCAGGTAAAACACTGCCCACCTGATTTAAAAAACACAAAAAACCACTGGAATATCACAAATAGTGCAACAGGAAACAAAGCCACTATCAGCTACTTATGCTGAGTTAAAAACAAAACATTTGTTTTCCAAGAGAAAAATATGACTGGATTTAATTCTTTTCTCACTTTAGATGTTTTGTCAATTTTCACCTCTATAAGTAAGGACACAATTTATGTCATCTATATGGTGGAGCGAGGGGGAAAGGGAGAGACCTAGTGTAACTGCTTTTGTTAGGAGACTCAAAGCTTGTGTTTCTCCTCTGTACTGTAGACTGAAGCAGGCCTTGCACCTACTGGGCCGTTACTAGGCCACTGAGCTACATACTAGGCCACTGAGCTACATTCCTGGTCATTTTGCAACTTATTATGAGGCAGGGTCTCGCAAGATGGTTCAGGCTGGCCTTGAACTCACACTCCTGCTTCAACCTCCTGTGAAGCTGTTATTGTGCCTTCACCAGCATACCAGGGTCCTGTCTGAAATACTTTATCTTGCAATGTCTGTACATGCCCTCCCGTTTCCTAGTTCTCTTTCCTCCTAGAAATACTACCAATTTCTTCTTTAATTCTCATTTTATAATTTTTTCTTGGTAAGTGGCCTGCCTTTATCCCACTTCTTTTCTTTGAAAGCCTTTAAATATTTTATTTGTATTGTATGGTTGTTTTGCTTGCATGTATGTCTGCATACCATTTGTGGCCTGCTGCCTTCAGAGGCCAGAAGAGGGCATCTGATCACCTACAAGTAGAATTGCTGTGAGACCCCCCATGTGGGTACAGGGTACAGGGCCTCTAGAAGAATAGACCACCCAGCCACCTCTTCAGCTCCTCCTTTGAAACTTTTGGTAACGGTGTGTGTGTGTGTGTGTATGTGTGTGTGTGTGTGTACGCGTGCGCGCATGTGTGCACGCATGTACATATATATTATTTTTATGAACCATCTGTTATTCTGTGACTTCTCTATTTTTTCACTGTTTTTAGTTTATGGTTTATGGATGTAGTATTTCCTCAAATCTTTCTAGGAATATATTTTTAAGTTATATTTTTGTTACTATACTATCTCTGATTCTTCTCTGTCCATTTTTATAATTGGCTTATAAAATTTGTTTATTTTTTAACCAAAATTGTTCATTTATTTAATTTTATCTTGTCATTCATACTGGAAGATTTTTTAAATTAATATTGAAACTTTTGGGGACTTTCATATGTGATTACAATGTGTTTCCATTGTATCCTTCCCTATTAACCTTCCAACAACTCCTGTAACTCTCTCTCAAATTCAAGTCTTCTTCCTCTGTAATCATATGGGTACAGTTAGTGTTGCTGTATGGATTTGGGTGCAGGGTTGACCATTTGGACATGAGTAACTGATTAGGGGGCTGTCCCTCAAGAACACTACCTCCCACTTGTTTGGCAGCCATGGACTTCTTCTAGTGCTTCCACTATGGATGGGACCTTGTGAGTCCTTTTCCAACCATGCTAGAATGTTGTCTGGTGTGGTCTCTGCAGGCCTTATACAGACAACCATAGCTGTAGAGCTTTGAGTGCAGTATCCCTGCCATAGCCCAATCACACTCTGTCACGACAACCTTCTGTCTCTTATACTTTTCTGCTCCCTCTTTCAGAATGTTTTCTGGCCCTTGGATGTAGGGGTTATGTTCAAGATGTCCCATTTCCAACCATATGGCCACATGTTCATCACACTTTGGCAAATTGGGATTCGCCATAATAACCTCTTATGCTGAAAAACAGGTTTGCTGACAAACCGTGAGAACTTTGCTTATCTGTGTATATAAGGCTATATCAATTTAGCAAAATGGTATTAGTTGGGTCTCCTCTAGAGTCTATAAGCTTGCCAGCACTGGTGCTTGGCTAAGTTGACAGTACTAAGTAGGAGTTCCCTTCTATTTGGTGAGCCTTAAGTACAATCAGACTTCCATTTAGTTACTCCAAGACATTCATGTCTTGTCACAGTATTAGGCATGCCTTGCCAGGCTGGTAGTTACTGTGATGTGTAGGATTTATAGCATGGTAAGACTGCTGATAACCTTTCCCCCGACGCTTTGTTTAGAATCTTCTGATATGACAAGAAGTAGCCATCAGTGTGGAGACTTTCAGATCAGCACCAGCTTGATATTTCTAAGTTCTATAATAAACGTGTGGTGTCATCTATGCTGGAAGTTTTGATGATGTTTCTAGGAGACCTTGGTTGTCAGTCTGTATTATGAGTACAGAAATACTGACAGGCTAGTTCTTTAGATGTACAAGTGAGGTTTCCTGACTTACAATCCTTGCCACTGTTTTACATTTAGGTGTTAACCTCCTATTTTTAGGTAGGGAGGGTGGCTCTGAAGAATCTAAATCACCACTATTTTGCATTGTATTAACTGTATCACTTTTTCTAATTCTTTACTAGGTAGGCTACAGTCTATTCCACTTCTTTCTGAAGAGGTATTCATAGGGTCTTTTGTGATGATTTTGTTCAGAGATAGATTCTGTTAGTTTTAGGCATTGTCTATGGAAAGGAGGAGTTGATTGCTCTTCAGGCCCTTAGGTGAATCATTGTATTTAGGTCTACTTGGTCATTTCTCATTCCCAAACCAAGCTCTTAAAGCTGGGTCTGGAGCCTTAGGGAGATTGTTCTGGGAAGAAATATTCATCTCTGTGTTTTGTTCTCTTATAAAACTACTGGGTTGAGATTTTCTCTGTTTCTTTCAGTTGGGGACATTTTCTATCTGTTATCTATTTTTGAGAAAAGTTATCTGATGATGGCCCCTTATGCCTTCTATCAAATGGGTTTATCTGACTACAGTCATCATTCTATTTTCTAGGTGATGTTGGGGGCGATGGAAATGAGTCACAAGAGTAAGCCTTCAGGAAATGGAAGTTACAGAGACCAAGGAAGATCCCCTAACTACTCTTGTTACCCAACACTGTGGTAATCTTAGGATAGCCCAAAGAAGTGAATATGAAAAGCCATCTCTCTTGTTAATACTGCTCCGACTCAATGCCTTTCTTCCTGAGGCTGCACTTATGTCATTGTGTGTCCTCCGTCTCCTCCCACCATCTACCCACCCCCAGGCACACTTGATTTTCATCTGATTGGACCCTTTTTCTCAAGAATATTTTCCCCTGTGACAGCATAGGAGACAGGGAAGGATAGGCATTCCCAACCAGAACCCAAACCTCATATGTGATGTGTGTGAAGAAGGCTTCTGATCACTGGACATTAATTTATCAACAGTAAAAATATGAATTTTCCTCGCAGCAATGAATTGCTAAAGTAGAGATTTTTCACGTATGAAACATAAGGCCAAAGGGTGCAATAGACAGAGCATGGGAAGACAGAGCATGAGGATTGCCTTTCATAAGCTTAGGTGCTTCTAGCCTTTATCCAAAACATTAAGTAACGGACACAGCTTTTAATAAAGACACGCCCGAGCAGAGCCATTGTTTACATTTCTTGAATAAAATCTCATAAGAATGCTAACTCAAGCCACTGAAATGACTTTTGAATTTGACTCAAAGTCACAGAGATATATATCCACTTTGGTTGTCTTCTCCACCTGTCATAAATATGAGGAGTGAATGCTTGTAAATCTGCCAATTCATGGCAAAAACAGCCATGACAATCTAACTAATGATCTCCCTATACTACTTTTCTTATCCAAAGAAAGCTTTCTCTCTCTTTTTTTTTGACAGAGAAAGATACCTTTCTTAGGTTGTTTTTCAGGAGGGTGAAAATGCATATCGTTGTGGTACAGAGTATCTGACTGATATATAGAAGGCAAAGAGACAAGCCCTGCCCTCAATGCACTGTGACACAGCCTTTCTCCCAGTCTCTCAGTGTTCTATTTACTTTCTAAATACAGCTTGAAAGTAGGCATTGAACAAGAGCTCTGGTACCACGTATATGATGACCCTTATAGTGACTCTAAAAGCGTCTCTTGTTCTAGTCAAACTCTGAGTCTCTTAGACAAGTCCTGAACCTTTTTACTGTCCTGCTGTGGTTGGTATATGCTTTTTCTTCAAACCCCGTCCTTAATTTTTTTCTTTGCAACAGACAGAGACCAGTTCTGAAAGGCATAACCATTCAAAATGCAGAATTGTGGAACCCAGGCCCAGTAGATATATCTACAAAATGATTCCCACACCTAAAGATCAGGGAATATTCCAGAAAGGGGAGAGAAAAATTGCAAGAGCTACAGGACCAGAGGTTTTCTGTGGTAATGCATCTCCTAGTAAAAACAGGAGCTACACCTATTAAATTGCACTAACACATTATGCAAATATCAGTTGAACAAGGACAACATCAACAGACATGCCAAAGTGGACAGAGAAAAGCCCAGGAGGTCTCAACCCTAAACAAGGGATTGCAGGCAACTAAGGAATGCCTAAACTGGGAGAGATAGCCTTTGCATACCCAAATGGTCAGCCCTGAAAACACACATATATGTAACATTATACAGACTGAGCAGGTTATATTTGGGAATCTCTCTCTCTCTCTCTCTCTCTCTCTCTCTCTATATATATATATATATATATATATATATATATATATATATATATATATATACACATGTATACCTTAAGTTGTTACAGACTGTGGGTCTGCTGCGGGATATCCAGGATTCTCTTGGTCCAGGAAGGCACAGGTCCAGCTGAGATGACAGACAAAACAAACCACACACACACAGAGGCGGTTTGAACTGAATGTATTTTGGAGCTCTAAGGCAAGGATTTTTATACACGAAGAGTTGGTATTACCATTTAAAAAGATGTAGCCAGTGAGGTAGGCACAATTATCATAGCCATTTGGTACAAGGAAATGTAAAATCAACCAGGTACAAAGTTTTTCAAGTAACAGATACAGAAGATCACTTTACAGATGCCATCAAACTTCCTGATTAGAATACAGAGTCACTCATAGTTTACAGTAAATCTTCAAAGAGTTTGAAGTTTCTTATACCACCTGGGTCTTAGTAAGTTCTTGTGAGAAATCCTTATCTAACATTTAGCCTTCTATATTGTGAAACAAAACTTCCTGACTTAATGCTTTCAGTACCAGAGTGCCAGAGCCATCCTCATACACATACACACAGCCATAAAAACCTGCATGTGGTTGGAAGGTAGTAATTATGTAAACAACTATGAGGCAAGGCATTGCAATTCTAAAAAGGGGGTTTGGTGGTCAGTGAATCGACTTCAAAGACCAGAACATCAGCCAGGCCTTAGGAATCCTGGTGAAAAGAGAAAAGGAGGAAGTCAGGGCAAACTGCTACTTGAGAATTAAGGGCTCATTTTAAATAGCCAGAAAGTAAGAGAGTACAATAAAGTGCCAGGTGAGATTATCAGCTTCCAAATATACAGAGAATATACAGAGAATTCAGTTATTCCCAGGAGACATTTTTCTTTTTTGCCTCTGTCTATAAGATATCATTTTTATAGACATCACTGGGCCACCGCGGCATTAAGTCATTTAAAAATAAATTAATTCATTAATAAAAGATTCTGTCTTTGGGTTTTATTGCTGTGAAGATACACCATGATCAAGGCAACTCTTATAAAGGCAAACATTTAGTTGGGGCTGGCTTACATTTTCAAAGGTTCAGTTTATTATCATCATGGCTGGAAGCATGACAGTGCAGCAGACATGGTAACAGAGGAGCAGAGATTTCTACACCTAGATCTGAAGGCAGCAGAAGGAGACTGACTGCCAGCAGGCGGCCAGGAGGAGGCTCTGATTCCACACTGTTCAGAGCTTGAGCATAGGATACCTCAAAGCCCACCCATGCAGTGACTTACACTTTCTAACAAGGCCACACCTTCTAACGGTGTCACTCACTATGAGCCAAGCATTCAAACACATAAGTCTATGGAGGCCATACCCATTCAAATCACCACAGATGCCATGATTTTGAAAGACAGAAAGGAAGGGTACATAAGAGAGTTTAGAATGAAGAAAGGGAGGAGAGAAATGATGTAATTATATTGTAACCTCAAAAATAAAAAGATATATATGACAAAATATGTGCAGGTCAATTCATAAGTCAGTTTCTTATCTGCTTATTCTTCTAACTCCCTGTTTCTGCATGAGTAGGAAACTGGTTCATAGTAGATGGTTCAGTAGAAGGTTCCATGTGAGACCTGAACAGGAGCCAGACCTTGGGATAGATTCCCTGCTAAAGATGACCTAGAGCATCTCTTCCTGTTTAAAGTTGCTGAGAATACCTACTTCAAACTGGGAAACTTGAGTGTTTTTTCTTGGGAGAAAGATGGAGGATTACAAATCTACTATTTGGTTGTATTTGGGTATGCTAATTTTCTCCTCAAATTCTATGGCATGATATCATATATATGTGTTTTTTTTTTTCTAGGTGATGAATGGATCCATTCATCTGTAATACTGTCCAAATATCAACTGGTAAAAATCTTGGTTATTTTTTACTTGGTAATCAAAGTCTTGGTAAAAATCATGGTTATTTATTCTTACTTCCTCAGCAATCTAATATGCTAGACTGAAATTTAGATACAATTTTAATTATATAAATATCCAATACTTATTTCTTGATAAATATCTGAAGCCTTAGCATCCAGTGATATTATTAGGATGGTTCTTTGAAGCAACTGTTTTTCATAGTAGTTTTGATGACAGTGAAATTGAGTCTTAGCAATTATGGGGTTGGACACCTGACTCTAGAACCTGAATGTAGAAGCTTTATGCCTCACTGCAGCGCTTCTTTAGGGACTGCATTTGGACAAGTCACTCACAGAAAAAACTGCAAACAACTTCAATAAGGCGTTTTCCCCTTATTCTCATTCTTAAGTTAATAAAAATTCATATAAGAATCAGTTTTCTTCACAGAAAGAGCTCTCATATGTAGACAGCCACATTTTTCACATGGTTGTCATTTACTTTGCTAGAAGAGGACAAGGAGGAAGAAGAAGAGGGGGAGAAAAAGTAGGTGGAGAAGGAGGAAGAAGAAGAGGAGGAGAAGGAGGAAGCAGCAATTGATAAGGCTGGAATTTGGTTTTATTTAAAATGCTACCATTTCCCCCACGAACTGGAGGAATATTGCAAGCAATGTGGATAGAAAACCTTGTGAACAAAGCACTGCTTTTTTCCAGTGTCTTCTTTCCTTTATACACATAAAAATGGTAAAGTAGCACAGAATTCAGTACTCTTAAACACCTATGATATAGTACATAGAGTGACATTCTAGAAAAATGTTATTCCACACAGTTTCAACTAACAGAAAAATGTTAATTTAATATTCCTTATTATAACATGTTTGTATCAATACACACACATATACACAATTTGTATGCCAAAAATACAGTTTAACCAAACTTTAAAGCAAATGTTAATAGCATACAGGACATTTTAGACATTTTAGTTGTTTTCTAATGCAGTATAATGGTTTGCAATGTTGTACAGATGTTATATTTTTGATAGACTTTTACCAATTGTTTGTGTTATATGGTAGCTTTGAAATATGTCTACAGATTTCTTGATACGTTTTTATTCCTAGAGTCATTTTTAATTCTAATCCTCTTGAGTATGAAAATTATTTGAGTCTTACTTGTTACACTCAAATAATGATAATGCAGAAATGGTTTGTGGCTGAGACTCAATCGTAAAAAGATTGACGACTCTCTCCAATCCCCACCATCTCTTATTACCCAGAATGTTGCTACCTTTATGTGAGAACCTCAGATAGACAGATGGACAGGTCTCTGTCAAGGAACTGGGTTCGCCCAGCAAGCCAAAGAAGGAGGTTTTCTGTCAGCATGTGCTTGTGACATGTGAGAAATAGATTCTCTAACTCCACTCAAACCTTCAGGTGACTATAGCCCTGGCAGACATATTGCCTGAAGCTTTATTAGTCCCTGAGGAGATGCAGTCAGATAAGCTCCCCCTAAATCCTGACCCATAAAAATGATGAGATAATTTACATCGTCTTAAGCTGCTGGCTTGTGTGGTAATTTATTCCCCTGCAATAGATAATCAATATACTTTGTTTTCTTGCTGCACACCCTACTTTTACCTTTGCGATGGGTTTTAGATTTCTTTTTCAATAATTTGAATTATACTTCTTTGTACTTTGTTTAACTTTGAATATATTTTATTTGATCTCTTTCTTTAGTAGTGAAACTCATTATTTCTAACTGGAGAGGTATAAATTTAAATATGTACTGGGAAAAGTTCAACTGGTTTATTAGTGCTGACAGTGTGCTCCCCTCTCAGCAGCGGTGACTGGAGTGGGTTCTGCCAATGGATAGATCTGAGTAGCTTTGCCATGTTTCTTCAGGAGTATTAGCTTGGACAACTATGTTGTGTTGCAGGAGCTTATAAAAAAAGAGAATTGTGTTGGAGAAGGAGCTGATGTCTCAAGAAGTGAATGTTAGGAGGAGAGTGGAGAAAAGAAACAATGTACACAGAATTGACCACTTGAGGAGCAAATCCCAAGTATGGATGGCAGCTCCTGGGAGCTCCTTGCTGTTTCACAGGAGAGCTTAGAGCTCATAACCCTGCTCTGGAACAATGGAAGCAAACACAGAAGTGAAGGATGATTTCGTCATTAAGATTGAATCACAACCCATACCAGTCTTGAGAACATCAGGAAATGGTAATAGTGAAGACTTAAACATTGCTCTACTGAAAAATGGCAAGAAATTCTGAGAGCTTCACGCCACCCTTAGGACAAATTAGAACAATGAAATAAAGACTAAGAAAAACAGGATCTCCGAACCAGTGAAAATGAATTTCAAGCAAGCAGCACTGCATTTACTATATTTAGTTTATGTACTTTATTTTAAAAGAATATTATTTTTACTTTTTTAATTTTATTTTTGGAAAGTGTTGGGGATTGAACCCAGGGGCATTCTAGGTAAATTCTATACCAGTGAGCTCTAACCCAAACTCTTGTACTTATTTTATTTTGAGGTAGTGCAGTGGTTCTCAACCTTCCTAATGCTGAGACATTTTAATACAGTTTCTCAAGTTGTGGTGACTACAAACAATAAAATTATTTTGTTGGTATTTCATAATGATAATTTTGCTGCTGCTATGAATCATAATGCAGGTATCTGATGTGCAGGGTATCTAATACATGATCCCCAAAGGGATTGTGACCCACAGGTTTGAGAACCACTGAGATAGTGTCTTATATACACAAGGATGGCCTCAAATTCATTATGTAGTTGAGGATGACTTTGAAATTTGGAGCCTTTTGCCTCTACTTCTCAATTCAGGGATTACAGGAATGTGCTGCACTGGGGGTAAACTCAAGGCTCCTACAAGCACAAGCATTCTACCAAGGAAGACCCACCCCATCCCCTATACTCCATTCTCCATGTAAAATTCTTACCAACTTAAGACTTTCCCATGGCCACTCTTTGGAGTTCATTTGACCTGATCCCTTCATAGCTGTGCAGCCACTCTTAACCATGGAATAGGTTTTTGCATTGATGGTAAGGACTATGTTAGAATCTCTGCAATACTATTAGGATGATATGAAGAACTTTTTAAGGTTTTGGCCAATTAAGAACATGCAACATAGCAACACAACTGTATATTATGTATGTGACAATGCAGAGAACACATAGGTGCATGTCAACAGTAGTTTGTCTAAAGCACCGAATGAAAAGTTGGTAGTCACACTACTGATAAAAATAAAAGACATAGGGGTTACCCAAATCATGGGTTAAAAAAAAATACTAGCCAGGCGGTGGTAGCTCACACCTTTAATCTCAGCACTTGGGAGGCAGAGGCAGGTGGATTTCTGAGTTCAAGGCCAGCCTGGTCTACAGAGTGAGTTCCAGGACAGCCAGGGCTATACAGAGAAACCCTGTCTCGAAAATACAAAAAAATATTTACTATTTCAAATGTATATTAATGTCAATAAACTAAAGACAAAAAGAGTATAGACAATTTTAGAGAATAAATTTGACAATATAGTAAATTTAAAACTACTTTAAATTTTGTGTGAACACTTACTAGCTTATGTATGTATATTTGACATGAAAGTAGAAAACCAGAGGTGAGATCATCTGAGGAAAGGAAGAGCACAAATAGGAGGGAGGAGAGGTAAGGCAGGGGATGGAATATCTATACTCAAATAAAAATGCATTTATGAAATTCGTCACTGTGTAAAATAAATACATGCCAACAAAATTTAAAAGAAAAATCAAACCATCAAAATAAAGTTAAGAAGTTATTGACAACATGACTGTCTTATATCTTATAAGAAAATTGAATTTGTGGGAAAAATCTTTTCACAGAAACTCAAGCATAGATAATTTAAATATTAAATTATATTAAATATTTCATAACGAAATAATACCAGCTGCATACAGTCCTCTAGAGTATAATACTTCCCAATTCATTTTTATGATACTAGAATTACTTCAAATAAAAATTAGAAAAAGAAAACAGAAGACCAACATGAACACAGATGCAAAAGTCTTAGTAAGATTTTAGCAAGTCAAATCAAATGAAATATAAAAAGGGTAATTTAATTTTGATGTAATAATGAAAAAGCAATCAACGCAATCCATCATATTACTACAACATCTAACTATGGAGAAAGCTAAGCGGGTAAAGTGCTTACCACACCAGTCAGGAGACTAGAGCCCTAGCTAGAGAAGACAAGCACGCATGGCGACCTGCCTGTAATTCCAGCCCTGGAAATAGAGACAGAGTTCTCCCCAGGAGCAAAGGCTAATTGCCTCAATATATAAGGTGGAAAGGAGTTGAAAATGTACCAATATCAATTTGCAGCTTCCACATACGTTTTACATACATGTTTATGCATATGCATACTTGCCCATACACAAGTAAATGCATATATGCATATGCACACAAATCACACACATAAACAAAAGAAATAAAAAGCTTAAAAAACTGAAAATAAAACCAACAAGCAAGTATTCATGTGTAAGCCCTTCTGATTATCTCACCATCCAAATATGTATAAGTGTGGTGATTTGAATGAGAATGGCCCCCATAGGTTCTTATGTTTGAAGGCTTGACTCCCAGTTGTTAGAACTGTTTGGGAAGGATTAGTAGGTGTGGCCTCATTGGAAGAGGTGTGTTACTGAGTGGGCTTTGAAGTTTTAAAAGCCCTGCCTTGCACTGTAAGCTTTCAGCTACTTACCAGTGATATGCCTGCCTGACAATACCATATTCCCCGATATGATGACCATGGACTCAAACTGTGAAACTGTAAGAAAGCTCCCAATTAAATGCTTTCTTTTATAAGCTGCTTTGGTCATAGTGTTTTGTCATGGGAATAGAGAATAAAGATAATTTAATCAACTGACACAGGGAAACTGTAAAAATATCTAAACTTAAATTTAATGGTGAAGGTCTGAAATGCCATATCCCTAGTGGAGAAACAGGCAAGACTTATTCTGCTTAGTACTTTTACTCAGTATTGCATCTGTAGACTCTTCTGCTAGTTTAGTGTAGCAAGAAAAAGGAAGAAAAGGAATATAATCTTTAAAAAAGATTATTACATTATTTCAGTATAAACACAATTGATTTTATATTTGAAAAAATTAAAGGATTTTATCTCAAAGCAATTAAAACTAAATGAGTTTTAGAATGTAATTCAGCTGTAAGTTATAGTCCACAGAAAATGTATATCTGTATATAAAAACTAAAAATCTAGAAAGAATATTTATAAAATATACAGCCATATCTAGAACATGATATAATTCAAAATGGGAATAAAATTTACAAAGTATAAGACATGCACATCAAGAATGTCAAGACATTACTGATGTAACTTTATGAAGATCATCTAGACCCATAGAGAGATATTCCATCAAATGAGTTCTAATATTGTTAAGATTTAATTCCCTTCACAATGATTGAAGTCGTAGTTTCAGCAGATGTGTGTGTATGTGCGAGAGAGAGAGAGAGAGAGAGAGAGAGAGAGAGAGAGAGAGAGAACTGATTCTACACTTTATATAAATGTCAAGGATTTGGACTAGACAAAACATGGTAGAAGAATCAAGGTAGAAGATTTCAACTGATTCCATAATCTTTTACAATCATAACCAAGGCAATGGTTACTATTGAGCTAGTAATGGTTACTATAAGAAAGGATACAGAGGCCAATGCAATAAAATAGAGAATCCCCCCAAAAATCTACCCATATGGGCCTAATCCATACACAGGTATACTGAGGGTAGAGGGTGGTTTTATCAGCTAATGGTATTGGAATTGAATGTTGATGTTATTAACATGAACCTCAACCTTAGCTCACAATACATATAAAAATTACTCAAGGTAGATAATAAATCTATATATAAGAAGGAAATTGATAATAAGGTAAAAACATAGAACACACAAATTGAGCTTTAATGGACAAAGAATTTTTAAGTTGAGAGTAAATTTTTTTATTGGATATTTTCTTTTTTTTATTATTTTCTATATTCTTTGTTTACATTCCAAATGATTTTCCCTTTCCCAGTTTCCCCCTCCCCATAGGTCCCATAAGCCCTCTTCGCTCTGCCTGTTCCCCAATTAACCTCCTTCCACTTTTCTGTCCTGGAAATTCCCTACAATGCTGCATCAAGCCTTTCCAGGATCAGGGACCTCTCCTTCCATCATCTTGGGAATGATTTGATATGTGAGTTGTGTCTTGGGTATTCAGAGCTTCTGGGCTAATATCCATGAATTAGTGACTGCATTCCATGTGTGTTATTTTGTGAATGAGTTACCTCACTTAGTATGATATTTTCCAGTTACAACCATTTGCCTAAAAATTTCATGAATTCATTGTTTTTAATTGCTGAGTAGTATTCCAATGTGTAAATATACCACATTTTTTGTATCCATTCCTCCATTGAGGGACATCTCGGTTCTTTACAACTTCTGGTTATTATAAATAAGGCTGCTATGAACATAGTGGAACATGTGTCCTTATTGCATGCCAGGGAATCCTCTGGTATATGCTCAGGAGTGGTATAGTAGGATCCTCCAGAAGTGTCATGCCCAGTTTTCTGAGGAACCACCAGACTGATTTCCAGAGTGGTTGTACCAGCTTGCAATCTCACCAGCAGTGGAGGAGTGTTCCTCTTTCTCCACATCCTCACCAACACCTGCTGTCTCCTGAGTTTTTAACCTTAGCCATTCTGATTGGTGTGAGGTGAAATCTCAGGGTTGTTTTGATTTGCATTTCCCCAATGATTAATGATGTTGAACATTTTTTAAGGTGCTTCTCAGCCATCCGAAGTTCTTCAGGTGAAAATTCTTTGTTTAGATCTGTACCCCAGTTTTTTATAGGGAATTTGAATTGATCCATTTTTATCTCCTTGTACAAAGCTCAACTCCAAGTGGAACAAGGACCTCCACATAAAACCGGACACACTAAAACTAATAGAAAAGAAACTTGGTAAGACCCTTGAGGACATCAGCAAAGGGGGAAAGTTCCTGAATAGAATACCAGTAGCTTATGCTCTAAGATCAAGAATTGACAAATGGGACCTCATAAAATTACAAAGTTTCTGTAAGGCAAAGGACAAAACAGCAACCAACAAATTGGGAAAAGATCTTCACCAACCCTACATCCGACAGAGGGCTAATATCCAATATACACAAAGAACTCAAGAAGAAGGATATTTTCTTAATTGACATTTCAAATGTTATCCCCTTTCCAGGTTTCCATCTGCCTGGAAACCCCCTATCCATTCCCCCTCCCCCTGATTCTATGAGGGTGTTCATCTACCCACTCATCCACTCCTACCTCCCCACCCTCATATTCCCCTACACTGGGGATCCAGCCTTCACAGGACCAAGGGCCTCTTCTTCCATTGATGCCCAACAATGCCATCCTGTGCTACACATGTGGTTGGAACTATGGGTCCCTCTATGTGTACTCTTTGGCTGGTGGCTTAGTCCCTGGGAGCTCTAGGGGTTCTGGTTGGTTGATATTGTTGTCCTTCCTATGGGGTTGCAAACACCTTTCAGGTCCTTCAGTCCTTTCTCTAACTCTTCCCTGTGCTCAGTCCAATGGTTGACATGAGCACCTGCCTCTGTATTTGTCAGGCTCTGGCAGAGCCTTTCAGAAGACAGCTATATCAGGCTCCTGTCAGCAAGCATTTCTTGGCATTCACAATAATATTTGCATTTGGTGACAATGTATGGGAAGAATCCCCAGGTGGGGCAGTCTCTAGATGGCCTTTCCTTCAGTCTCTGCTCAATATTTCCTCTTGTGAGTATTTTCTTCCCCCTTCTAAGAAGGACAGAAGCATCCACACTTTGGTTTTCTTCCTTGAGCTTCATGTGGTCTGTGAATTGCATCTTGGGTATTCCAAGTTTTGGGCTAATATCCACTTATCAGTGAGAGCATACCATGTATGTTCTTTTGTGATTGGGTTACCTCACTCAGGCTGATATTTTCTAGGTCCATCCATTTGTCTAAGAATGTCATGAATTCATTGTTTTTAATAGCTGAGTACCCCATTGTGCAAATGTACCACACTTTCTGTATTCATTCCTCTGTTGAAGGACATCTGGGTTCTTTCTAGTTTCTGGCTATTATAAATAAGGCTATGAACATAGTGGAGCATGTTTCCTCATCATATGTTGGAGAATCTTTTGTGTATATGCCCAGTAGTCATATAGCTGGGTCCTCAGGTAATACTATGTCCAATTTTCTGAGGAGCTACCAGACTGATTTCCAAAATGGTTGTACCAGCTTGCAATCCTACCAACAATAGAGGAGTGTTCCTCTTCCTCCACATCCTTGCCAGTATTTGCCATCACCTGAGTTTTTGATCTTAGCCATTCTGACTGGTGTGAGATGGAATCTCAGGGTTGTTTTGATTTGCATTTCTCTGATGACTAAGGATGTTGAACATTTCTTTAGGTGCTTCTCAGTCATTTGGTATTCCTCAGCTGAGAATTCTTTGTTTATCTCTGTGCACCATTTTTTTTTAAAATAGGGTTATTTGATTCTCTGAAGTCTTACTTCTTGAGTTCTTTGTATATATTGGATATTAGCCCTCTATTGAATGTAGGGTTGGTAAGTATCTTTTCCCAATCTGTTGGTTGCCATTTTGTCCTGTTGACAGTGCCCTTTGCCTTACAGAAGCTTTGCAGTTTTATGAGGTACCATTTGTCTATTGTTTATCTTAAAGCATAAGCCATTGATGTCCTGTTCTGGAAACTTTCCCCTGTGCCCATATGTTCAAGGCTCTTCCTCACTTTTTATTCTACTAGTTTCAGTGTATCTGGTTTTATATGGAGGCCCTTGATCCATTTGGACATGAGCTATGTCCAAGGGGATAAAAATGGATTTATTTGCATTCTTCCACATGCTAACTGCCAGGTAACCTAAACATAAAATTTGTAACTTTTAAAATTTGATAGATTTGTTTTATCCTCAAATTAAAAAACTAATTTGTATTTTGGAAATACTTTTTTTGTTTTGTTTTGTTTTTTGAGACAGGGTTTCTCTGTATAGCGCTGGTTGTCCTGGAACTCACTCTGTAGACCAGGCTGGCCTCGAACTCAGAAATCTGCCTGCCTCTGCCTCCCAAGTGCTGGGATTAAAGGCGTGCGCCCCCACCGCCCAGATGGAAATACTATCCAGAAAGCTAAAAGATAGAATGAAGCGATGGCTCAGAGCTTAAGAGCACATGTTGTTTGAATAAAGGACCTGGGTTCAATTTTTAGTATACAAATGGCAGCTAATAGCTATATGTAACTTCAGTTCAAGCAAGCCTGTACTCCTTGTGACTCAGCTCACATGTGTGCACATCAACTCACACAAGTGCTCTCTTACACACACAATCACATAACAGCAAATTCTAGGGAAAAGTTAAAAGACAAGCCACTGACTTCAATAAAATATATGCAAATCATTTATCTGCTGTGCATTCAGACTCGATATACTTCTGGTATTCACTATCAAGAAGATTCACAGTCCATTCAAAATGACCAAGACATGAAAACCTTAGAAATGAAAATGCTCAGAGGGCAGATGAGCACAGGAACTATTCTTGCACTTAACTTATTAGGGAAGTGCAAATAAACACCATAGTGAGTTAGTTCCACTTGCTTGATTGTGGCAACAAGTAAAAAGATGACAGACTGCATGTTGGCAAGTGTTTAGAATGTCATGAAATCTCTCTGTGGTTAGTAATGCAAAAGCCACTTTAGGAAACAAATGGAGTATTCTTTATAAAACATGCACATTACACACACACACACACACACACACACACACACACACACAGCACAGCAACTGCATTCCCAGATATATATCAAACAGAAGTAACAATTGGTGTCCACACAGACTGTCACTGAAGATTCTCAGCAGCTCTTTAAACAAAAGGCTCAAGCCGTGGTCAATGTGATGTTAATGTACTTAAACTGAAGTGATGCTTAAGTATACTTGTGTAGTTGGCTCATTCCTACATGTATGTCATTGCCTTCAGATGATATTCTCCTCTGTAGTTTCTGTTCTGTCAGCTTGGACTGCACAACAAAACTCACATGTCAGCCCAGAGAACCTAAGCATGGTGATGAATCCTTATTATTATATGCTGCTGACTTTTGAGATACCTTGTTATGTAACACTATTGTGACATCTTCCTGTCCATTCTCATTCTTTCCTTTTCCATTCCTAGGGGTTATAGGTAAAGAAATCTTCCACTTCCATTATTATAATTGTCACCTCTAGGGAGAAGGCTACTCCATCTGCCTCCAGGCCTGTTTCCTCTGAGCTCTTGATAATCACACCATCTTTTCACAATGAGAATCTACTTTACAGAGAAAGAAAGAAGACATATGAAACCACTTCAATAATAACACTAATAATGTGTTCACCTCTACATAATTAATGTTCACTGAGTGTTTTTATTAATTGATAGGAAAATTGTAGTTATAATTTTATTGTCTTAGTTAGAAAATCCTGCCCCCTGAAATGATAGTCAGTTCTTATTTTCCTATTGTACTTTGTCTTTCAGAAAAGAATAGTTCCAAAATACCAATCAATGGTCTCTTAATAAATAGTTGGCTAAGTCTTAATAATGTCTTTAGAAATTTAAGCACTTATATTGCTTTGATTTAGATTTAGTATTCAAAAGTATTTATTTTCCTTCTTTTCTGCAATATATATGTATATATTTGTTTTTAATAGAAAAAACATAGATGTATTAGCAATGCTTTACTAAAATAGACTTTAAACATTTTTGTTGCTTGATTTGGGAGTATGTTAAGGCCATCTGCCAATATACTCTATTATTGTAATGCGTTCAGTGAATTAGGAAGGGACTGATTGCTGCAGAGTCAGATGTGGGAAAATAACATACATGAGCAAAATAATGAGGAGGTGAAGAAGACAAAGTGCTTTCTGAAATATTTTGGGGATGGTGTAGATTAACTGCTCAACCAAAAACCTGCTGTGGTCTCCCTTTCCTCTATAACCCCATTTCAAATGGATCATCTCTACCAAACTTCCTTACCCCAATTCAGCCCATTTTCCCAGCTTCTAGCTGAGCAGGCAAGGGAAACAGGTCCACAGAAGACTTTCTACCAGACAACCAACAACCATAACACCCTCCTAAAATCCAGAAAGGAAACAGAAACCAAGGAACAAAACACTACCAGCAAAAGCAAACCAAGATTTCAACATTTGGACCCATAATCATCTCAGGCCCGATGCCTAGATGCTCAGATACCTGCATAAACACTCAATGACAAAAGCAATATATTGCTAATATATTAGCAATTCTACTATAGCACCATGAATATTCAAACATAGGTGAAGCCCGAGAAAATATCTTTGGCTTGTTTGAAGGAAATAGAGGTTCTTCTTTTTTTTTTTTTAATTCGATATATTCTTTATATACATTTCAAATGATTTCCACTTTTCTGGAAAGTCCACTCCCTGAAAGTCCCATAAGCCCTCTTCCCTCTCCCTGTTCCCCCATCTACTCCTACCCACTTCCCTGTTCTGGTATTCCCCTATACTACTGCACTGAGTCTTTCCAGAACAAGGGGCCACTCCTCTGTTCTTCTTGGACATCATTTAATATGTGGATTATGTCTTGGGCATTCAAATTTTCTAGGCTAATATCCACTTATCAGTGAGTGCATACCATGATTGATCTTTCGAGAATGGGTTACCTCACTTAGTATGATGTTCTCCAGCTCCATCCATTTGTCTAAGAATTTCATGAATTCATTGTTTCTAATGGCTGAATAGTACTCCATTGTGTAAATATACCACATTCTTTTGTGTTCATTCCTCCGTTGAGGGACACCTGGGTTCTTTCTAGCTTCTGGCTACTACAAATAAGGCTGCTATGAACATAGTGGAGCATGTGTCCTTATTGCATGCTGGGGAATCCTCTGGGTATATGCCCAGGAGTGGTATAGCAGGGTCCTCTGGAAGTGTCATGCCCGGATTTCTGAGGAACCGCCAGACTGATTTCCAAAGTGGTTGCACCATCTTGCAATCCCACCAGCAGTGGAGGAGTATTCCTCTTTTTCCACATCCTCACCAACACCTGCTGTCTCCTGAGTTTTTGACCTTAGCCATTCTGACTGGTGTAAGGTGAAATCTCAGGGTTGTTTTGATTTGCATTTCCCTAATGATTAATGATGTTGAACATTTCTTAAGGTGCTTCTCAGCCCTCTGAAGTTCTTCATGTGAAAATTCTTTGTTTAGCTCTGTACCCCACTTTTTAATGGGGTTATTTTGTTCTCTGGGTTCTACCTTCTTGAGTTCTTCGTATATATTAGATATTAGCCCTTCTTCCTTGACCAAGGTATCATTGCGTATTGTTCAGTTTCCACATGTATGTGGGCTTTCTGTTGTTTTTATTATTATTAAAGACCACTTTTATTCCATAGTGATCTGATAGGAGGTATGGGATTATTTCAGTCTTCTTATATTTGTTGAGGTCTATCTTGTGACCAACTATATGATCAATTTTGGAGAAGGTACCATGAGGTGCTGAGAAAAAGGTATATTCTTTTGCTTTGGGATGGAAAGTTCTATATATATATATATCTGCTAAATCCAATTGGTCCAAAGCTTCAATTAGTTTCGCTGTCTCTCTGTTTAGTTTCTGTTTTCCTGATTGGTCCATTGATGAGAGTGGAGTGTTGAAGTCACCCACAATTATTGTGTTAGGTGCAATGTGTGCTTTGAGCTTTAGTAAAGTTTCTTTTATGAATGAAGGTGCCCTTGTATTTGGAGTATAGATGTTCATGATTGAGAGTTCTTGTTGGATTTTTCCTTTGACCAGTAAGAAGTGTCCTTCCATGTCTCTTTTGATGACATTAGGTTGAAAGTCAATTTTATTGATATTAGAATGGCAACTCCGCTGTTTCCTGAGACCATTTGCTTGTAGAATTGTCTTCCAGCCTTTTACTCTAAGGTAGTTTTTGTCTTTGACACTGAGGTGTGTTTCTTGTATGCAGTAAAATGTAGGGTCCTGTTTATGTAACCAGTCTGTTAGTCTATGTCTGTTTATTGGGGAATTGAGTCCATTGATGTTAAGAGATATTCAGGAGTAGTGGTTATTGCTTCCTATCATTTTGATGTTAATTTTATACTTGTGTGGTTATCTTCTTTTGGGTTTGATGAAAGAAGTTTAATATCCTGCTTTTTCCAGGGTATAGTTTCCCTCGTTGTAATGGTGTTTTCCCCCTATTATCCTTTGTAAGGCTGGGTTTGTGGAAAGATATTGTGTAAATTTGGTTTTGTCATAGAATATCTTGGTTTCTCCATCTATGGCAATTGCAAGTTTCCCTGGGTATAGTAGTCTTGTCTGGCATTTGTGTTCTCTTAGAGTCTGCATAAGCTCCACCCAGGATCTTCTAGCTTTCATGGTCTCTGGTGAGAAGTCTGGTGTCATTCTAATAGGTCTTCCTTTATATGTTACTTACCCTTTTTCTCTTACTGCCCTAAGTATTCTTTCTTTGTTTAGTACATTTGGGGTTTTGATTATTATGTGACAGGTGGTATTTCTCTTCTGGTCCAGTCTGTTTGGAGTTCTGTAGGCTTCTTGTATATTCATGGGCATCTCTCTCTCTTTAGGTTAGGGAAGTTTTCTTCCATAATTTTGTTGAAGATATTTGCTGGCCCCTTAAGTTGTAAATCTTTACTCTCATCAATGCCTATAATCCTTAGGTTTGGCTTTCTCATTGTGTCCTGGATTTCCTGGATGTTTTGGGTTACAAGATTTTTGCATTTTGCATTTTCTTTGACTGTTGATTCCATGGTTTCTATGATATCTTCGGCATCTGAGATTCTTTCTTCTATCTCTTGTATTCTGTTATTGATATTTGCATCTATGGCCCCTGATTTCTTCCCAAGGTTTTCTATCTCCAAAGTTGTCTCCCTTTGTGCTTTCTTAGTTGTTTCTACTTCTGTTTTTAGATCCTGGAAGTTTTTGCTCAGGTCCTTCACTTGTTTGTTTGTGTTTTCCTGTAATTCTTTGAGAGATTTTTGTGTTTCCTCTTTCATGATTTCTTCCTGTTGATCAAAGGTCTCCTGTATTTCTTTAAGTGATTTTTTGCATTTCCTCCTTATTGGCTACTAACTTCTGTTCCATATTCTCCTGAATTTCTTTAAGTGATTTTTGTGTTTCTCTTGTAAGGGCTTCTAGCTTTTGATCATTTTTCTCCTGAATTTCTTTAAAGATTTATTTATGTCCTTCATGTGTTCCTCTAACAGCATCCTTACCAGTGATTTTAAATCCAACTCTTGTTTTTCTGGCATGTTGGGGGTATCCAGGACTTGCTGTTGTTGGAGAGTTGGGTTCAGATGCTGCCATAATGCCTTGGTTTCTGTTAGTAATGTTCCTATGTTTGCCTTTGGCCATCTAGTTCTCACTGGTGTTAGATGGTCTTATTGTCACAGGCTGGTGCTTCAACCTACTGTGGACCTTTAAGGCTATTTCCGTGACGCTGGATGACTGGGTTTCCTCTGGCACAGATTGCTGATATGCTGCCTTCCTCTTTTGTGCTTTTGGAGCCCTGCTCAGTCTTGCCTCAAGCAATGTTATACTTGGTTTGTCACGGTGAACCAGGTATTCCCGGACTGCTCTGTCATGGAGCGAAGATGGTAGTGATGGTGGGAGGGTGGTCACTCCCTCTGTTGATTCTCATGTAGGACACAGGCCCCACAACAGACTGGCTGGCAGATGAACCGCCTATGTGCTCAGGTCCTGGGTGCAGGCAGACCCCTGGCAGTTTGCACCCCCAGAGATCTTAGGCTCAGGATAATACAGCACCTAATGATGTTTTTCTGCCCTGGCAGGCAGCAAATAGAGCCATGGGGAGTCTCTCCCTCTGCTGTTCTCCATGCAGGACACAGGCCTCACAACCCACGGGCTGGCAGACAAAGTGCCTATGTGCTCAGGTCCTGGGCGCAGGCAGATCTCTGGCAGTTTGCACCCCAAGAGATCTTAAGCTCTAGATAATACAGTACCTAATGATGCTTTTCTGCCCTGGTGGGCAGCAAAGATGGCCCGAAATAGAGGTTCTTAATGAGGAAAAGAATAAATCCCTTAAAGAAATCCTCTAAAACAAACAGTCGGAGGGAATAAATAAAACTGTTCAAGACCTAAAAGTAGAAATAGAGTCAATAAAGAAAACCTAAACTGAAGGAATTCTGGAAATGAAAAATTTAGGAATTCAATCAGGAACTACAGAAGCAAGCTTCACTAAAAGAATACAAGAGATGGAAGAGAGAATTGTAGGCATTGAAGGTATGATAGAAGAAATAATATATTTGTCAAATAAAATGTGTAATCTAAAAGAATCTCTGATAAAAAAACATCAAAGAAATATGGGACACAATGAAAGGACAAAAATCTATGAATAATAGGAATAGATGAAGGAGAAGAAACCCATGCTAGAAAATTTTACCGAAGAAAAATTTCATAATCCAAAGAAGGAGATGCCTATAAAGGTCAAAGAACCATAGAGCACCAAATAGACTGGACAAGAAAAGAAAGTCCCCTTAGCCCATAATAATTCAAAAAACCAAATATACAAAACAAAGAAAGAATATTAAAATCTGAAAGAGTAAAAGACCAAGTAACATATAAAGATTTATAAATACCAAATAGTAACAGAAAGAGCAAGTAACATATAGAATTATACATGACTTCTCAGTGGAGACTCTAGAAGCCAGTACAACCTAGACAGACTTGTTATAGACTTTAAGAGACCATAGATGGCAGACCAGACTACTAATGTTCAGTCAGTTTCAATGGAGAAAATAAGATAGTCCATAAAAAACTTAAATTCAAATCTAGCACTATAGAACATGCTAAAAGAGGAATTCCAAACTAAGGAAGTTAACTGAAATCATGAAAATAGAGGAAGTAAATAATTTTGGATAAGAAAAATGAAAAGGGAAATACACACACATGTACACACACACACACACACACACACTACCAACAAAATAACAACAATCAACAATCATGGGTTGTTGATTTCTCACAATATCAATGATCTCAATTCCCTAATAAAAAGATGCAGAATAATAGAATAGATGTGAAAACAGGATCTATTTTTCTGTGGCATCCAAGAAACACATCTCAATATCAAAGACAGATATTAACTCAGGATAAAGGGTTAGAAAAATTATTCCAAGCAAATGGACCTAAGAAACAAGCTGGTGTAGCCATTTTAATATATAACATAATAGACTTTAAAGTAAAACTAATCAAAAGAAATAGAAAAGAACACTACATACTCATCAACGGAAAAATTCACCAAGATAACATTTCAGTTTTTAACATTCATGGTCTCAAATATAAGACACCAGAGTTTGTAAAAGAAATATTACTATGGCTGAAATCACATATTGATTTTCATACACTGATAGTGGGAAACTTCAGTATACCCAATCTAGCCAATAGACAAGTTATCCAGACAAAAACTAAATAGAAATGCTAGATCTAACAGATGTTATAACCAAATGAACTTAACTGATATTTACAGAACATTTTACCCAAACACAAAAGAATACACCTTCTTCTTTGTACCTCAGGGAACTTTCTCCAAAGTTGGTCATATACTCAGATACAAAACAAGTCTCAACAGACACAAGAAAATTGAAATAACCCCTTGGATCCTGTCAGACCACCATGGATAATAACAACAATAGAAACCACAGAAAGCTTACAAACACATGGAAATGTAACGAATCTTCACTGAATAAAAGAAATGAGTCAACGGAGGAGTGGCCCCTTGTTCTGGAAAGACTCAGTGAAGCAGTATAGGGCAAAAGCAGAACAGGGAAGTGGGAAGGGTTGGGTGGGAAAACAGGGAGAGGGAAGGGGGCTGATGGGACTTTCGGGGAGTGGGGGTCTAGAAAGGGGGAAATCATTTGAAATGTAAATAAAAAATATGTCACATAAAAAAAAAGAAAAAAATATTCAATGTTAAAAAAAAAGATAACACACAGGAAAATGTTAAAATAAAAAAAAATGAGTCAAGACAGAAATAAAACAAATACCTTCTAGAATTGAAAAAGAAAAGGAATACATAACATGCCTAAACTTATGGGACACAATGAAATAGATTCTAAGAGGCACATTCATTACACTACCTACATTAAAAACATGGATGGATCTCATGCTGGCAACTTAACAACATATTTGAAAGCACTAGGGAAAAAATCACACTGCAAAGGAGTGTAGTAAGAAATAATTAAACTCAGGGCTAAAATCAATGAAATAGAAACAAAGAGAACAATATAAAGAATCAATGAAACAAAGAGTTAGTTCTTTGTGAAAAGTCACAAAGATTGACAAACCTTTATTGAAATTAACTAAAAGGTAGAGGGAATATACAAATTAACAAAATCAGAAATGAAAAGGAGGCATAACAACAGACACCAAGGAAATCCAGACAATATTAAGCCTTTAAAAACTTTAAAAACTGTACTCCATCAAATTGTAAAATCTAAAAGAAATGAATAATTTTCTAAATAGGTCCCACTTACCAAAGTTAAATCAAGAGCATATAAGTAACTTTAATAGACATATAACCCCTAGTAAAATAGAAATGGTAATTAACAATCTCCTAAGCAAAAATCAATCAATCAATCAATCAGTCAATCAATCAATCAAACAAACAAGCAAACACCAACCAACCAAAAAGCCAAAGACAAAACAAAATTCTCAGGGCAAGACAGTTTAGAGCAGAATTCTATCAGACCTTTAAAAAGGAGTTAGTACAAATACTTCTCAAATTATTCCACAAAATAGAAACAGATGGAACATTGCTGAATTTGTTTTATGAGGTCATAGTTACCTTGATACTCAGATTACGTAAAAGTCTAACAAACAAAGTGAATTATAGATCAATTTCTCTTACATAGAAACAAAAGTAGTCAATAAAATACTTGCAAATCAAGTTCAATTAAACATCAAAAAGATCATACAACATGACCAAGAAGGTTTCATTCCAGATGACGGAATGATTCAAAATAGAAAAATTTTAAAAAATGCAATCTACCATACAAACAAACTTAAAGAAAAAAAAATCACATGGTCATCTCATTAGATAAAGAATTAGGGATCCAATGGACATACCCCAAGACAATAAAGGCAGTTTTCAGCAATCCCATAGGCAATATAAACTTAAACTGAGAGAAACTAAAAGCAATCCTACTAAAATCAGGCATAATACAAGACTGTCCATTTTCTCCATAGCTTTTCAATAAAGTACTTTAAGTCTTAGCTAGAACAATAATAAATGAAGGAGGTTAAGGGGATAAAAACTGAAAGGGAAGAAATCAAAGTATTTGTTGTTTTCAGAAGATAAAATAGTATACATAAGGGCGGCGGCGGCGGCAGTGCAGCAGTGGCTGGTCCAGCTGAAGGGCCATAAGCAGTGGAACCAAGGCGACACAGGGTCCAGTTAGGCCCTGCGCCCACGACCACTGACCTTCGCTGACCAGCCGGGCTACAAGCAGCTGTGATTTTGTGGCGCCTTTCACTGTACGGAAGCCACTTCAGAACTCGGCCTCCCGCCAGTCAGGAGAGGCTCACCTCCATCTTGGTTTCGACTCCAGAGAGATCGGACAGACTGAGATCAGCCTGGGCGGCAGCACCACATCTCCAGGTCCTGCAAGAGGCTAGAGGGGCTTCCGGGAGGCCAGCTGGGAGAAGTCGGTGTGCTCCGGTGAATCCAGTGGGCCCCAGCAGGAGCCTTTGGGTGCCTGCTTCGGGATCTGAACAGCCTGGGAAGCAGCACCCTGTCTACAGGCAGTGCAGGAGGTAAGCTGTGCACCAGAGGCCAACTGGGAAAGGGCAGCTTGCACTGGTGAGTCCAGCACTGACGAGACAAAATAACACCAGTGAGAACTAGATGGCAAAAGGCAAACGCAGGAACGTCACTAACAGAAATCAAGGCAATATGGCAACATCTGAACCCAATTCTCTTCTACCAACATGTCCTGGATACCCCATCACACCAGTAAAACAAGATTTGGATCTAAAATCACTGGTCATGATGCTGGTACAGGAACACATGAAGGACATACTTAAAGAAATTCAGGAGAAAATGGATCAAAAGTTAGAAGCCCTTGCAAGGGAAACACAAAAATCATTGAAAGAAATCCAGGAGAATACAAAAGCCAACAATGAGGAAACGCAAAAAACACTTAAAGAAATACAGGAGAACTTTGGTCAACAGGCTGAGGTCATGAAAGAGGAAACACAAAAATCTCTTAAAGAATTACAGGAAAGCACAAACAAGCAAGTGAAGGAGCTAAGCAAAACCATCCAGGATCTAAAATCAGAAGTAGAAACAACTAAGAAAACTCAAAGGGGGACAACTTTGGAGATAGAAAGCCTTGGGAAGAAATCAGGGGACAGAGATGCAAATATCATCAACAGAATACAAGAGATAGAAGAAAGAATCTCAGATGCTGAAGATTCCATAGAAACTATGGACTCAACAGTTAAAGAAAATGCAAAATGCAAAAAGCTTGCAACCCAAAATATCCAGGAAATCCAGTACACAATGAGAAGACCAAACCTAAGGATTATAGGCATAGATGAGAGTGAAGATTTACAACTTAAAGGGCCAGCAAATATCTTCAATAAAATTATGGAAGAAAACTTCCCTAACCTAAAGAGAGAGATGCCCATGAATATACAAGAAGCCTACAGAACTCCAAACAGACTGGACCAGAAGAGAAATATCACCTATCACATAATAATCAAAACACCAAATGTTCTAAACAAAGAAAGAATATTAAAGGCAGTAAGAGAAAAAAGCCAAGTAACATATAAAGGAAGACCTATCAGAATCACAGCAGACTTTTCACCTGAGACTATGAAGGCTAGAAGGTCCTGGGCAGATCTCATGCAGACTCTAAGAGAATACAAATGCCAACCAAAACTACTATATCCAGCAAAACTCTCAATCACCATAGATGGAGAAACTAAGATATTTCATGACAAAACCAAGTTTACCCAATATCTATCCACAAACCCAGCCCTACAAAGGATAATAGGAGGAAAACACCAATACAAGGAGGGAAACTTCACCCTGGAAAAAGCAAGATAGTAACCTTTCATCAAACCCAAAAGAAGTTAAGCAATCAAATTTAAAAAATAACGTCAAAAATGATAGGAAGTAACAATCACTATTCCTTAATATCTCTTAACATCAATGGACTTAATGCCCCAATAAAAAGACACAGACTAACTGAATGGATACATAAACAGGACCCTACATTTTGCTGCTTACAGGAAACACACCTCAGGGTCAAAGACAAACACTACCTTAGAGTAAAAGGCTGGAAGACAATTTTACAAGGAAATAGTTTCAGGAAACAAGCTGGAGTAGCCATTTTAATATCAGATAAAATTGACTTTCAACCCAACGTCATCAAAAGAGACTCTGAGGGACACTTCTTGCTGGTCAAAGGAAAAATACAACAAGAAGAACTCTCAATCCTGAACATCTATGCTCCAAATGCAAGGGCACCCTCTTTCGTAAAAGAAACTTTATTAAAATTCAAAGCACACATTGCACCTAACACAATAATTGTGGGTGACTTCAACACTGCACTTTCCTCAATGGACCGATCAGGAAAACAGAAACTAAACAGGGACACAATAAAACTAATTGAAGCTTTGGACCAATTAGATTTAACATATATATATATATATATATATATATATATATATATATATATATATATATATATATATATATATATAAAACATTCTATCCTAAAACAAAAGAATATACCTTTTTCTCAGCACCTCATGGCACCTTCTCCAAAATAGACCATATAATTGGTCACAAGACAGACCTCAACAAATATAGGAAGATCGAACTAATCCCATGCCTCCTATCAGATCACTATGGAGTAAAAGTGGTCTTCAATAGCAACAAAAACAACAGAAAACCCACATACATGTGGAAACTGAACAATATTCTACTCAATGATACCTTGGTCAAGGAAGAAATAAAGAAAGAAATTAAAAACTTTTTAGAAAACAATGAAAATGAAAACACAACATACCCAAATCTATGGGACACAATGAAAGCAGTGCTAAGAGGAAAACTCATAGCCCTGAGTGCCTCCAAAAAGAAAATGGAGAGAGCATACATTACCAGCTTAATGACACACCTGAAAGCCCTGGAACAAAAAGAAGCTATTTCACCCAGGAGGAGTAGAAGGCAGGAAATCATCAAACTCAGGGCCGAAATCAATCAAGTAGAAACAAAGAGAACCATACAAAGAATCAACAAAACCAGGAGCTGGTTCTTTGAGAAAATCAACAAGATAGATAAACCCTTAGCCAGACTGACCAAAGGGCACAGAGAAAGTATCCAAATTAACAAACTTAGAAATAAAAAGGGAGATATAACAACGGAAACTGAGGAAATCCAAAAAATCATCAGATCCTACTACAAGAGCCTGTACTCAACACAACTGGAGAATCTGGAGGAAATGGACAATTTCCTTGACAAACACCAAATACCAAAATTAAATCAGGACCAACTAGACCATCTAAACAGTCCCATAATGCCTAAAGAAATAGAAGGAGTCATAGAAAGTCTTCCAACCAAAAAAAGCACAGGACCAGATGGTTTCAGTGCAGAATTCTATCAGACCTTCAAAGAAGAGTTAACACCAATACTCTTCAAACTATTCCACAAAATAGAAGCAGAAGGAACACTACCCAATTCCTTCTACGAAGCCACAATTACGCTGATACCAAAGCCACACAAAGATCCAACAAAGAAAGAGAACTTCAGACCAATTTCCCTTATGAACATCGATGCAAAAATACTCAATAAAATTCTTGCCAACCGAATCCAAGAACACATCAAAACGATCATCCACCATGATCAAGTAGGCTTTATCCCGGGAATACAGGGTTGGTTCAATATACGGAAATCCATCAATGCAATCCACTACATAAACAAACTCAAAGAAGAAAACCACATGGTCATTTCATTGGATGCTGAAAAAGCATTTGACA